>NC_079231.1:17225409-17393202 GCF_029633865.1 Lampris incognitus
GTCCCTTCACTGGAGGAAACTGCTGCCCAGAAGCGGCCGGGCCTTGTACAGGCACATAATGACCGGCCACGGGGCTCCACTGAACCCAGCCGTGTAAGGCACGCCATTTGTTAAAGAAGAAGAAACCGGGCTTGTTCAGTTGGACAAGACGCCTTGTGAACGACATGTATGAATGATCGCACAATGTGTACCCGTCGCTTGCTACCGACGCTGCCACCCCACCATTTTTTTCCCCTTCCTCCAGAATTTCTTGCTCCCTCCACAGCAGACGCACACAATCAAACACCGCAATGACCTAGTTTTCCACTCTTTGCCGCCTCGCTGTAAATGAAGTTCACAAAGAAATGCATCGCGCAGCGGACACGACACACAAAACAGAGGGTGCAACAACAGAAGAGAATTTTTGGCTGTGTCTGTGTGTGTATGTGTGCAGGTTTGTGCACAAGGTGGAAGTACCTTTTTGACCTGTGCCTCCTTGATTTTCTCCAGGGCCACTCGGATCTTCTCTGCCTTCAGTTTGGCAGCCTGCTCCTCCTACACGGACAGGCAGAAACACAACTGACACCACTGCCGTACATACAACTGCACATGCAACATTAAAAGAAGAAGAAGAAGAAAAAAAAATGCAAGCTTTTCGAAGTCGCACCATTTCTTCATGCTCTAACCCGCCCGTGTCTGAGACACCATACACATGCAACCCCGTCAAATACTGAAGCCCCCTGCCTTGCCATCTCAATTCTCACGCCCCCAGAGCAAAACTACACGGCTTCGGGAACGCTTACCTGCCCCCTCCAACAGGACGCCATCACCTCCATTCCGCCCGTGTCCTATCACCCGCGTGTTTTAGAATATGAGTCTGACAACCGTAAACCTAGAATCGACGCCACCGTGACGCTCCTCCACTGCTCAACGGAAAACAGTTCGCCATTTACCGTCCGTCGCTCCATACGGTAATCATGTGAAGTGGCGTCGCCCCCCCCCCCTTTGATCTTTCTATATGGCGGGTGGGACACAACGGTGGAAGAGCCCCAAAGGGAGACAGGCTGCGGATGAGCGCGAGATCGGTTCAGAGAGCTCCGGTGCCCCTTCTCTCAAAGACACACCCACACAGATCCCCTCCAGAAGTCGAACAAGAAGAAAAAACCGAACGGCCAAATTGCTTCTAGAATCTGTTGAGAAGAAAAGTGTCATCCTCCATCCTTGGGATTACATAAAGACATTAAAAGAAGAAGAAAAAAAACCCCGTCAGTTATCAGCATATATGGAGTTGTTACAGAGACATCCTCACTGGGAAAACCGGATCCCCATCTACCGAGATTCCACGTTTTCCATCATACACAGACCTAGTCGCAGTGCACAGGCTCACTGACATGTACACATGTGGGTAGAAAACGAGCTCAACTAACTACAACACAAAGTCAGACAACAGTGTTGAGGAACGCTCCTCCCACTCAAACTCTACCTCTCTCTCTCCCTTTGTCTGTCTGTCTCTCTCATCCTCTGTCTGTCTGTCTGTCTCTCTTCCCCTCTGTCTGTCTGTCTGCCTCTCTCCCTGTCCACCCCCCCCTTCCATCTGTCTCTCCCCCCTGTCTGTCTGTCTGTCTGTCTGTCTCTCTCCCCCCTTTCTCCCCATCTCTCTGTCTGTCTCTCTCCCACTCTCTCTCCCCCTCTGTCTGTCTCTCCCCCTCTGTCTGTCACCCCCCCCGTCTGTCTCTCTCCGCCTCTCTGTCTCTGCCCCCCCCCCCTCTCTGTCTGTCCGTCTGTCTCTCGCCCCCTCTCCCTCTGTGTAAAAGATGCATAGGTTTGGGAGCATGCCCAATCGATGGAGCATAATCCCCACACAAATAGTAGAACCGCAGGTCAGCCAACCAGTGAGCTGCATTCGCCAGACCCTTTCCCCCAGCTTATCCAATGGGGTTAAAGGGGTGAACCGTGACCAACACCGGCCGCTGAGCCACACTACAGCGACACGGACTTGGGTGACGGAGACACTGTGTGCGTGTGTGTGTGTGTATGTGTGTGTGTGTGTGTGGAGGGAGATGAGGGGGTATGAACCAAGCCTCTCATCTTCTGCACCCACTCCTCGACACAGACTACATGACCAGCCCAGGGGCACACACACACTAATGCAACAGCAAACAGTCGGTTAGGTCAACACATACAAGCAGGCTTTTAATCCCACAAATGTGTGTGTGTGTGTGTGTGTTTGAGACGCTGAGAGAGAAAGAGTGAGAGAGGTTATATCAGAGCGAGAGAGGTTATATCAGAGGTTCACAGCGTTGTCCTGATAATAACAGAGTCGATCTGAGTCCCGCTGCCAGTTTAGCCCCACAACTGTGTGTTTCCGCCCGCCTCAGTGTGTCTTTCTTCTGCGTTTAATTTTGCCTCCTCTCTTACATGCCCAGCTTTTCAGCAGACACTGGTCTGATTCCTATTCCAGAGGCGTTTTCCCCTTCCCCATTCACGCTCATCCAAACCAGAGTCGGCTGAAAAAAGGCTTTTCTTCCTAGTCGGAGGGGGATCAAATAAAAAAAGAAAAAAAAAGGAGAAAACTTGGCATCCTCGCTGTTTGATGTCTCTCCCCACTCGCTCGTTCCCAAACATCCTGCGCTCATTTTGGATTCTAACTGTATCGCGGGGCGAGGGAGAGAGAATGTGTGAACCCCTCACTCTCTCTCTCTCTCTCTCCGTGTGTGCGACGGAAGTGTAACGCGAGTGCAAACCCCTCCGCTCGTCCGTACGCCGTGAGCCATCTCTCCTCCTTTTCGTAAGCATTTAAACGCCTTGTGCACACACGCACAGACGGAGGAGGGGCCTCCATGCAAAACGCGAAACCCAACCGCCTCCAGCTCGACTTCCACTGCAGCGCAGACGTGGCAAACGCTAAACTGTGTGACTATTCCAAGTGTCACACCGACGCCGTTTACCCAGCATGCCGCACTGTTGCCCATCCGTGTTGTATCCAAACGAACGTAGCGTGGGAGTTTTTCGACTCCCACCGGTTGACGACGACAATCTTTAAATTTACTCTCCCGTTTGCAAAGCCGTCTTTTGCCTCCAGCTCTTGCGCAAGGGAGGTTTGACACAGCGCTCCAGTATGATTCTCCTAAAGCTGTGCTCTTCTGTGCCTTCATACTCATCTTAACCATCCTTTTGAGGATTTTGGTTGGGTTTCGGTAAATGGCGTGCATACAGCGGCTAGGCAAGGATTACCCCCCTTGTTAATTGTATCCGGCCAATTACCCCACTCTTCCAAGCCGTCCCGGTCGCTGCTCCACCCCCTCTGCCGATCCAGGGAGGGCTGCAGACTACCACATGCCTCCTCCGATACACGTGGAGTCACCAGCTGCTTCTTTTCACGTGACAGTGAGGAGTTTCGCCAGTTCCCTCGCCCCCCGAACAGGCGCCCCGACCGACCAGAGGAGGTGCTAGTGCAGCGACCTGGAAACGCACCCACATCCGGCTTCCCAGCCGCAAGACACGGCCAATTGTGTCTGTAGGGATGCCCGACCGAGCCGGAGGTAACACAGGGATTTGAGCCGGCGATCCCCGTGTTGGCAGGCAACGGAATAGACCGCCACGCCACCCGGGCGCCCCTAGGCAAGGATATTTTTAGTGCACGCTACAATACTCTACAGCCTTCATAACAAGAAAGCCAAACCACGGTATACAAAATTACAGCTAGGTCTACAACTATGTAAAGTGTGTAGTCATGTGGGTATCAGAACGTCTGGCACCGTCAGACTTTCTAAACACACGGGAAACCTGTTGACGACAGGCAGCCAGCAATTTGGGTTCGTTTCGTGTCTGTCGACTCCTCGTGGATCCTGGAGTCTCAGCGAGGTTCGGCTAACCTCAGCCTTCACAATCCAGCGCTCTGCCAGTGTGCTCCGTTTTCGCGGGGTGGAATAAATCAAAATAGAAGGCAGCCAATTTCCAAACCGCAGACCTGCACACATCTGACAGGCTTAAGCTCTGCACAGGGTGCCAAACGACTGCTACAATACACACGATATAGGCGGCGCGTCTACTGCAAAGACCCTTAAGGTGGAGCAGACAGCGGAGACCCGGCAGGGACTTCAGATTGAAGGTGACAGCAGGATGATGATGATGAAGCACGGTGATGCAGAGTGACGTTGTAGGAAGTGAGGTGTCAGGCGAAGGACATACTGAATAGTGAGAAATATATGGGGGCCTACTCACACCTAAAGAGGATTAATCTACACCGGCCCAGACTTAAAAGGGAGCAGTATAATCATAGATGACACATGCCCCACTCTTTCATACCCCATCCTACAGCTTTCACAGCTGACACACACCGACACCTCATCATATACAAATACTATTTATATATCCTGTGTATCTGTGCTTAACTTCTTCCCCACTTTTTTCTCCCCAATTGTACCCGGCCAATTGCCCCACTCTTCCGAGCCATCCCAGTCGCTGCTCCACCCCCTCTACCAATCCGGAGAGGGCTGCAGACTACCACCTGACAGTGAGGAGTTTCACCAGGGGGACGTAGCATGTGGGAGGATCACGCTATTCCCCCCCAGTCCCCCTCCCCCCGAACAGGCGCCCCGACCAGAGGAGGCGCTAGTGCAGCGACCAGGACACACACCCACATTCGGCTTCCCACCCACCGACACGGCCAACTGTGTCTGTAGGAACGCCCGACCAAGCCGGAGGTAGCACGGGGATTCGAACCGCCAATCGCCCGTGTTGGTAGGCAACGGACTAGACCACTACGCTACCCGGACGCCCTGTGCTTGACATTTAAGACATGCGTGTGATTTTAGATGGTGGATCAAAATGATATGAACTACTGTTGGCAAAGCGACTCGACAAAATCCAACTTTGTAAACATTAACATCCACCTACTGGAAGACATCGACAGAAAACTCGAATCGGACACACAAATCCCCCCCCCCCCCCAAAAAAGAAAAAAACCTTCACCTCCAATGTGAGATAAGACAAGTCAGCAAATCACAACACCCTTAAATCAAAAATAGCACAGCGAGACTTTTTTGGGGTGGGGGTAATGATAAACATCAGAGCCTGTGGGAGGGGTGAAAGCAATGGACTCTATAAAATGCATGCAGCAAAATTTAATCAGGGACCCCCCCAAAAAAACATGCAAATGAGGAGAAAGAGGGAGTCCCGGCAGTCGAGGGTGAGAGAACCAAAAGGAGCAAAGCGAATGAGGAGTCACCTTGGTCAGGAGGTGAGAGGGCTTTCCAGCTATACTTTTCAGAATGAGCGAAGTTTCTCGGTCCAAGTAGGAGTGCTTGGGTGAGGAGAGGAGGGAGGGAAGAGGAGAGAAAGAGACAAAAATATAGAAAAGTCAGAGTTAAAAAAAAAAAGGAGAAGAAGAAGATACTTGGTGGCTTTATTAACAGCAGGTGTCTGATCTGTGTGTGTGAGGAGGCGTGGAAGCGAGAGAGGAGTCCATAGCCGGAGTGTTGAGCACTTGCGGTTGTCATTAGCAGCAGCTAGCTGTTGGTGGAGAAGCAGTGATCGTGAGGGGTGGACACCAAAAATACAAACCTGTCTGCCGCTGATTGGACTAAGTATATGTGCACACATACTGCGGTTAGCTACAAAACCTTCAGTCCAAGTCGCAGGCACGACTTGCTCGCACACGCCATCCAGCTTTCATGCTCGATCTTACACGGGCATGCACAACACATGCATCCAGGGCTCCACAATGAGGAGAAAATCCCGACTATTCTGTTCGTCATTATGATTGCTGTAATTATACTCGACGATTAATGGCGGCGGTTCCCAACTCCTGTCCCCGCCGCTTTGAATAGCTTTCAGTTCTGCCAGGTAGTCTGTCACGTTCATCTGTTGTGTTGGGTGTTCAAGCCATCTAACCGGGGAGGGGGGGTTTCAAGGCCAGGAATTAGGGACCACTGTCAAAATAAAATGTATTACCGACACACTGCACCAATATGTGATTTACAACTTGGTGAGCTATGATGGCAACACATTATTATCACCTGTCAACTGTGCAGCTCTTCATTGGCATACGTCAATGTACATATGCACATATGTGAACACACAAACACACACACACACTTACAGTGGCCAGATCCACTTGACCCTGCTGCGAGGTAAAGTCTAGCTGCCTTCTGGCCGGCTTACCGTTGGCCCATCGAAGCAAGACATGCTGGGAAATCAGGAAGTGCAGGGCGTGCGTGTGGGCAAAGAGCGCAGACAGACAAGAGGAAAGGACGCAAACGCACACAGCATAAAAACACATGCAGAGGGGACAAGGGGGACATGCATAACAATACAGCACCTTCACATGATTTACTTAACTCCTCTGTTATGTTAAACACGTTTTCTTCTTCTTACATATGATTTTTTTAACACTTCATATTCCCCTCGAGTGGATTCTAGACAGGATTATCTTTTAGTCAGCGAGCCAAGATGCTCGGTCAGTGAACAAAGGCACGCAGAGAAAGTAGGTCTTAACATCGTAATCCGAGTCACACTCAGGAGAAAAACAGATTACAACGTATTTGTGAGTGACTCATTAACCCCCCCCCCCCCCCATTCAACTCACAATATACATTCAGCATTGTGGACTGATGCTCTGTACAGTGTTGGCATGCGGTTTCTTTCAAACTCAAGCGGTGCATTTAAACATGCAGAGAGTGTTAGCTGAGGTCAAGACAGGATTGGGGTCGATTCACTTTCCATTTCAAGCCACGAGATTTGGCAAAGATCTTCTCAACGTGTTCCTATATATCATCTCACACAAAACCGGGATGAATAACAAATCAATGAGTAGGAGTTTTACTCAACGTTTTGTTTCGATTGAACCGAAATCGAACCCAAACCTGACTTAAGCACAGTGCAGTCACTTACCAGCGTATAATGCAGGGGACGTGCATGTGGTCTTTCACTCCCTCACACATCAATTCTCAGACAATGTCCACCTACTTGCTATTCTTGGTATGGGTTTCATCTTTAATTGTGTATGTGTGTGTGCGCACACAATAGGTCGTACCTCTGTGCTGGTCTGGCCTTGTCCCTGGGTGCTCGGGGCGCTCTGCCCCTGCCCGTCGGCCTCCCCCCCGCTCAGCACCTTGTCGATGTCCAGGGAGTCCATGCTGGACATGGACGGACATGCAGAATTCACACTGGACCGCTGCGACGCGGCTTCCTGCTCGCTGACCGCACCCACTGAGCCAGTCCGTCGGTGCTGCCCACTGCCGGACAGGCCGGACGACGGCCGCCGGAGCGTGGCGGAGGAGACGGAGGAAGACGAGGAGGAGGACGAGGAGGAGGAACAGGAAGTGGTCTGTCGAGCCGCTTCATCCATGCTGAGGGAGGCCTTCTCCAGCTGAGCTGTGATGTCGTCTAGAGAGAAGTTGGAGGCCACGGGGCGGGCGTTGGTGCTGCCGCCTCGGACCGTGTTGGCTGGTGACGCCCGGGTACTGCTGCTGGTGCTCCCTAATGGAGGGGGGGTCAAAGTTCAAGTATAATGTAGGAAACGCTTTGAGAATATTCCCAAGATCAAATCATGTTTCATGTCTTATATTCCTTTTTTTTTTTTTCTGGGATTTTTCCCTTTTTCTCCCCAACTGTATCCGGCCAATTACCCCACTCTTCCGAGCCATCCCCTCTGCCGATCCGGGGAGGGCTGCAGACTACCACGTGGCTCCTCCGATACATGTGGAGTTGCCAGCCGCTTCTTTTCACCTGACAGTGAGGAGTTTCACCAGGGGGATGTAGCGCGTGGGAGGATCACGCTATTCCACCCAGTTCCCAATCCCCCCCGAACAGGCGCCCCAACCGACCAGAGGAGGCGCTAGTGCAGTGACCAGGACACATACTCACATCCGGCTTCCCACCCGCAGACACGGCCAATTGTGTCCATAGGGATGCCCGACCAAGCCGGCAGCAACACGGGGATTCAAACTAGTGATCCCCGTGTTGGTAGGCAACGGAATAGACCGCTACACCACCTGGACGCCTCATGTCTTAATATTCCTTTACAAAGAGAGGAATCCCTTCCCATCATGTTGGTAAAACTGCCCTACATTAAAGACACATTAACATTGGACACTGAATATGATGAAGTCAAACTGAACATGTCTTGAATGTGTGTGTTCTTCCATATTTCTGATAAATATCTGTCGGTATAATCTCCAGGAGGAATACCTCCACTGCTGCCCCCTCCCGTGGTGGTGCTCGTCTGCTTGGCGCTGGCACTGCGTCCCCCGGGGGCCCGTTGGTGGCCCTTGGTCTGGCCCCTTGATATGGAGTTGGGCTTTCCGATGGTGTTGAGCTCTTGCTCGATGGAGCACAGGTCGGCCATGAGGGCGTCCAGATCCACCGTGTCCCCCTGGTTCAACGCCTCTGAAGGAAGGGCGGAGGGGTGGTGGTGAAGACGGTTAAAGTTCAAATGGCACGCTTCTCGATGGTGTCATCGTGTAACAAATACACAAAAAATGTCAAACAAAAAAAATAAAAAATAAACACCATTGAGATAGAGGGGCGCTAAAGGAAAACATTAAAAAAAAAGAAAGAGCAAACCGTGTAAAAAATGGTTAATGTAAAAAACCAACTTGCGGTGTTGGCTTTCGGCAGCTCCCTTAATTTTTTTTGCAGTGCCCCTGTAAGGCATTTATCCATGCACTGACGCAGATGTGCAGGATCGAACGAATCAAAAGTGTGTGAATGCCGGCGCGGGGTCTCACCGTTGATATTGTACATAGAGAAGCGGTAGGAAAAGTTGGCCATATTGGTTTCCTGCCTGAGGGGGGGCTTCTGCATGGTCTTCTGCGGCCTGCCGTCATCCAGACTCTATGGGGCAAACAGCCACGTGCACGTGTGTGTCACACGCACACAGGGGTATGGAGGCATTAATACATGTGTGTATACAAATATACACCAAAAAAAAAAAAACACCCCATGCACTTTTACAGTACACAGTCAAACCACCGGCTTTAACCATCTATTATGCATGACTGCTGGATTCCCCGGTGTTGCACAAACATACACACAAACACAAAAACATGATAAAAATTGGTGATGGGAAAGGAGTTGCTAGGATACAGTAGTGGGAGACAGGATTAGCAGTGTTACAGTTACTATGGTTACACACCCTTACCCACCCCATCCACCTGGGTGTGATTCCTTCCCCTCCACTCACTCGTGTGTGTGTGTGTGTGTGTGTGTTAACCTGTGTGAGTTTGTCCAGCTCTCCCAGCCAGGCTCCAAACATCTTGTCCAGGTCCTGGTCCTCCTTATCACTGTCCTCCTCCGCTCCATGGTCCAACTCGTCATCTGACACCTGGTCCATCTGCACAAACACACACACAGACACACATACACACAAGAGGGGTGGTCAACTAAGTATATACCCTTGCACACATAAATCCTTCCACAACAAATGCACAAATCAGATCACACCCACATTACAAAGAGATATATCTATATATATATATATATATATATATATATATATATATATATAGATATATATAAAAAATCTTTCAGTTCAACTCATCCCTTCCTCACTGCATGTTACCATGGCAACCCCATGGACCCTCCTGTGCGGCAGAGCAGTGGAATGCCCTGGATGTCTCTTGTCTGCCATCTACACCACTGACACACCCAATGCTGTTATTCCTAGTCACGGATCTAAAAGGAGAAGGATGCCTGTGGATGTCTCTGGATGGAGGAGGAAGTCCATCTTCACCCTAATATACAATACCGGTGACTCGAAACCAGAGTGCTTCCACATCCGGAAGGCTGTTTTGCTTCAGCCAACATCACTGGTGAACACTTCAGTCAAACACTACTGACTGAGACCCAGTAACACAGAGATGACGGTTATTATGGGTCATTGTTAACTGAAGACATGACAAGTCAGCAGCGAGGCGTTGTCGTGAATTCAAATGCAAGAGAGTATCGCCCTCTAGTGGAAACAACAGGAAATGATCACAGAACTGACATGCGTGTCTTTTTGGTGGTGGGAGGAAACAGGAGAAGCCAGAGGAAACCCACGCAGACATGGGGAGAACATGCAAACTCCACACAGAAAAAACCCGGGACAACCTGGGGTTCGAGTCCAGGACCTCCTCGCTGTGAGGGAACAGTGCTAACCACTGGGCCACCTTTGCCTACACACTCACTGGGGAGGAACTGGTTCATTCCCACCTTAAGAGTTCTCGTTTTAAATTCAGGCTGACTGTAAATATTGATACTGAGAGTTGGAGAAACGACCTTAATACTGGTGGCGAGGGAGCGTTTCAGAGCCCCATACAGAGCCCTCAACTGATCACAATTACAGTAGTGATGCGCTATACCATTGGTCCCTGTAGAGACATTCTTCTGACGTCACAGGGATGTCAGAGCACATGTTGAACCAGAGAACTGTGCCCACTGAGCTGGAAGCCATCGCAGGTTTTGCTCAAACACACTTTTGCAGGGAAAACACTTGCAGCCGTCAACCCTGGATCCACCCCCCTTCCTAATTACGACACCGAGGAACACGACAGACATCGAGAGCCCGGAGTCAAGAACTTGGGGAATTTGGAGGGAAAGTTTGGTGCCCAGAGTCCAATGTGTGTTGTGTCTGTCTGTACAGGTCACACACACACACGCTGTTATTTTGTAACACGTCTGGGTCAGCCGTGGCGCCAATCCGGTGCGGGATTACTGATATTACCCAACCTGAAGAATGATAACATTCATGTGTGCCAGCTACTGTAGAGGAATGTTATCTGATATGATGAGTCACAGGTCGATCACAGCAAGAGCCATGCTGGGGACTGCCGCAGGAAGCATTTGGCCGTGGAGACACACACATACACACAACAAAATTTGATCTCATACACCACACAGCAGTCATCTTGGCAATGGATATCAAATAACCAGTACGACAAAAACAAATCTGAACACAGAACGCACCCCCCCCCTACTATACTGGCCTGGATTGGTGCAAACCAGTGCCTCCCTTCCAGTGCAGACCAGTCAGATGGAACTGGACCAGACCAGGGTAATCCCATTGATGTGCCACATGGGTGTTGTTCCCTCCTGTTAGCCCTGTAGTATGGTGTCAGTCACTACTGGGGACTGTACCAAACACGGATTAACCCCTGTAATGACCCATGTTCTTTTGATCCAGTAAAAATCTGTGTTTGTGTGTGTGTGTGTGTGGGGGGGGGGGGGTGTCTGAGGTCTGAGAACGTAATACTTATGGATAAATGGAATGCTAATTTACAATCCAAAAGTCACGATTTTTGCAGAGCACTCCTGCCTGGTAGTACAGAACCACATAATTTCTATACAGGGTCAAGTTTGGGTTATAATCTCTTATTTTATATACGCTGCTGTCGTCGGCAAGGCCGACAACACTGACAGTTGAAACTCAGTTGGCCGGAGTCTACTGAAGACACACGCGCGCACACACCCGGACACAAGAGCCGTGGCGAACCCGTTTCAGCTTACAAAGTCTTCACATTCCACATTGTACATGTGCTCTGGTTTAAGACCAGCATGCTGTGGTCACAACCCCACCATTGTACATTGTGTGGGGACTACTATATGCCCCCTCCACCCCCTCCTGATGTTTGAGTCTCAATGACTAACATGCTCGCTACAACAGAACTGAACCACAATGTGAGTGAGTGTATGTGTTATATTCTAGATGATGGACATTTTCCTGCTGTGTCCCACTTATCAAAGATACAGGGAACATGAACTTCTAAACTTGGATGGTATGTGCACAAATAACAAATAGGCCTGATTTAAGTCTCCACGTTCTCTGAGGTGTGGGTAAATATTCGCAATCCGGTCCGCTCTTTCCACACACTGGCGAGCGAGTCCAAACAGGAAATGGCTGGGATGTACAGAATTCCCTGATGTCCCTCACTGCCGGTTGCTCAGCAAACAACCCCGAGCTGTCAATCATCATCCTCATCAGCTACAGTGAGGGTGTCTGCACGACAGATGGGACTGCCGAGCCACCCTTTACCATGACCCTCAGGATTCCCAGAAACAAGAAAGAATATATAATTTTGCTCTTGTTGGAATTACAGTCTTCAATTCAAGTATTCCTCTATTTTTAGGAGGGGGGGGGGGCTTTAATGTGAAAAGCTTTGCGACTCTCTGCTGTTTACCTTGACGTCGTTGTTGGCTGAAGGTCAACACGAAGAGGAAATGGCCACAACCAAATCAACCTGTGTTGCGCTTGTCAAAGATCTGCGTGATGCTTGTACATGTAAATATACAGATAAGCCACACACACACACGCACACACACATCAACTGCAATGAGGAAATAAAATCATAAATGTTAGTAGCTTAAGCCATAGAAATAAACAGGCCAACAGCAACCGACAGAAAGACAGCCGGACGGAGAAACGGAGGAGGTTGCCGCGAACCGCACTTCGATAGGAGCCGTGTCGCTGCCGTTCTAATGGAATCAGAGCTGCAGCGGCAGATGCTGGCTGCAGGTTTAAGTGAATTACCACCTGGGGCCCCTGCTTTTAAGCTTATGGAGCCTGATCTGACAGCGAGCCGGGGGAGAGCTCTGTGCGTCTTTGAGGACGAGGGAGGGCAGGTGTTCACTCCCATAGTCATCACCGCAAACCGAACAGCCTTGGCCTTTCCCTGCCTCCCTGCCTCCCTTCTCTCGTCTGTGTATCAGTGGCCCTCATCCGTCTCTGGATGACTGTAGCGGTGAAGGGTCAGGGTCAAAGGTCGCCCCGTTGAGTCCTATGGGCTGGCTAGCATGTCTCGTGTCACGTGAACCTGCTTTCTGGTGCCTCATAAACCCTCACAGTCCCTGCTGGTATTGCAGTAGCAGCCTTAGTGATATAGGATAGTGTGTGTGTGTGTGTGTGTGTGTGTGTGTGTGTGTGTGTGTGTGTGTGTGTGTGTGTGTGTGTTGTGTTGGGGAGGGGGCGGTGAAGAGGGTGCTCTGGGTAACCGCACTGCTCTAAATCTTAGGAAAAGCTCGACAAGCATCCGGTGCTAAACAGTAGCAGCATCAGCAGGAGGAGGAGGAGGAGGACGACGCACTTGTCTATCTTTAGATGAACTTGTTCATTCTGGACTGCCTGCTGTCAAGAAAGGAAAAAAACATGCTGATCTGAACGAGTCATTTAACCTTGCAGTCAAGTCATAACATCTTGTTTTCCTGAAAGAGAGTGGAGCAGTCCGCCTGTGAGGCGAGATAACTGCAATGACGTCAAGAAAATTCAAGTAAGACAAAATGATTTGGACACGAGTGAAACGATCGAGCGGTCCGAGAGAGGAGCAATATAGAGAACAGAGCAGTATGGAAAACTAGAGACGAGCACGTTACAGTCGGCGGCAACGTTAAGGAGCACTGCGTCAACTGTCCTCCCAAAAAGCTGATTCATCCATCCATCCATTATCCAAGCCGCTTATCCCAATTGGGGTCACGGGATGCTGGATCCTATCCCAGCAGTCACTGGGTGGCAGGCGGGGGAGGCACCCTGGACGGGCCGCCAGACCATCACAGGGCTGATTCATCTGTCCGTGTATCGTCTATTTTCAACAAAGACGAGGGGTATCACGGGGTAATTCGTTAGCTCAATCATTATGGGGATTCAAACTGTCAAATTCCCACCCACAAAGGTACTTCTTCAGATATTAGACCTCCGTCACCAAGCCAAATTCAAGGATGAACCCATTTCAACGTGCTTGGCACCCACGCCAGACGCAGCACGTTACATTTAATCTTCATACCCCGCGGTTTTGAAGTCACGGACGTTTACTTCCATCCTTTTGTAAAAGACGGCATCCAAAGAGATGATGATTATCTACAGAAGGTGGGCTAATGAGAAGGAATGAAGGCAGTCGTTCAAAAGCAAGTAAACACCGCCGTCTTTGCTTAAACGGGAACCTGCTGACTTGTGGTCACGTCTCATGTCACACACTTGGAAATGGGCTGATGTTGCCCGAGGTCTATTTTTACAACAAAATGTGACAAACACATTTTGTTGTCTCTCTTAACTGCAGACAAGAGTGTAGCTTGTAGAGGTGTGTGGGGGGGGGGGGGGATTATGACAGGACATATATCAGATTGGGCCCCTACTTCCTGCTTCTCCATAATTCACTTTGCACACATCCATGCCTGCTGATGTGGTTCACATTCATCCACGTCTGGGACAGAGCCGCACAAATCAGACTGCTGTAATTCACATCACACACTACGCTACAGCGCGAGTCCCTTCATTCGATTTGGGAAGTGCTACAATAACCTGATTCCAAGTCACTTTTTAGGGACAATGTTTTTGGATTTCACGGAAATAATCATTTATCTTACGAGAGAGAGAGACAGCGACAGACAGAGAGAAGACATAGAGAGAGAAAGAAAAAGATAGAGACAGATAGAGAGACAGACAGAGAGAGAGAGAGCAAGAGCGAGCAAGCGAGAGACAGAGAGACAGACAGAGAAAGCAAGAGACAGACAGAACGAGAGAGGGGAAGACGGAGAGAGATAGAGAGACAGAGACAAACAGGAAGACAGAGACAGAGCGAAAGAGAGAGACAGACAAAGAGCACAAAAGAGAGAGACAGATAGAGAGACAGACAGAGAGAGAGAGAACAAGAGCGAGCAAGCGAGAGACAGAGAGACAGACAGAGAAAGCAAGAGACAGACAGAACGAGAGAGAGAAAGACGGAGAGAGATAGAGAGACAGAGAGAGACAAACAGGAAGACGGAGACAGAGCGAAAGAGAGAGACAGATAGAGAGACAGACAGAGAGAGAGAGAACAAGAGCGAGCAAGCGAGAGACAGAGAGACAGACAGAGAAAGCAAGAGACAGACAGAACGAGAGAGAGAAAGACGGAGAGAGATAGAGAGACAGAGAGAGACAAACAGGAAGACGGAGACAGAGCGAAAGAGAGAGACAGACAAAGCGCATGAAAGAGAGAGACAGATGGACAGCGACAGAGAGAGTGCGAGCGAGCGTCTCACTACGTTTCAATTTTATGCATTTTCCAATTAAATGTCAGCAGCAATGACAGCAGTGGTGAGGTGGGATCTGAGGTGTGTGTCTCTGTGGTTTCAGAGTCAGGGTTTTAACCACCACAGGATTTTCACTTGTTGATATTCATTTAGACCAATGCACCGTTTTCAGTTAATCGATGTGACAAAAGTGTAGAGTTGTGCAGCAATAGCAAAACAGCAAAGACAAAAAAAAAAACCACAAGGAAATGAATCCCAAAAGATAAACAGACTGTGTCCCAGCCACTCAGCGGCACCACCAGCACCACCCACCTTTCCTGTACATGGCTGTTATTCAAATGAACTGCTGCTGATATTTGATTTGCAAATGACTCTTTATTCCAAATATACAGGAAATAGAGCGGGGTTGGGTGTGGAACGGACATTTTCCTTGCTTGTTGCAAAAAAGATAAAAAAATAAATCCTTTGCCAGGATGGCTCCATACATGTTTCCATTAAATACCTTCAAAAGAATTGTTTCGGGAAGCTCAACCCACCCACCATTACTTAATGTGTGTGTCTAAGTGTGTCTGCAGGCGTGCACAGGACGTAGTTGGCAGTAGCCATCTCCACTTCAGAAAAGATACATGAAAAATAAAACACACGTGCACACAAAGCATGCACAAATGCACGCACACACATACACACTTCTCCAAATTATCTCATTAAAAACAAAATTTCATGCAAAAAAAAAAAAAACTGTCCCTTCCTGCCTAAAAATACGCTTCTTCTCATCTTGTCAGTAGAAGACATGAAACGGGGGCTGACAGCAGGGAGAAAATCAGGTGCTGGAAAACAGTGTAATTATAGATTAGATACTCTATGAACTCTTATGAGGCATGGCTGCAGACAGAGTATGCATTTTTACACTGAAGTGGGAAACACACACACATGAAACATGCTTCTTCAGGCAGATGGAGACAAAGCCCAAACACAGGGAAAAGTAAAACGTTTAGCAGGCCTATGGTTAGAAACAGCTCAAAATGGAGTCATTCACAAAGCATGGGAATAGTAATAGGCCAGGCCTTCTGTGATGTACTACCCCATATTCCAATTGCTACAATCTGCCTCCTGGAAAAGTGTGTGTGTGTGTGTGTGTGTGTGTGTGTGTGTGTGTGTGTGTGTGTGTGTGTGTGTGTGTGTGTGTGTGTGTGTGTGTGTGTGTGTGTGTGAGTGAGTGAACTGGTGCATGCATACATGAATCATAGTGTGTGTGGTAAGCAGACATAGGTCAAAAGGTAGTGGTAAATATTCTTTGTGTTTGCTTTAATCTCCTTAGTGCACCACGTGGGCAGCGTTAAAAAAAATAAATCAGTAAAACTAAGATTAGCTGAGGTAAATTGCCAATCACAGGATTGCGCAAAAACAAATTTTCAAATGCATTCCCGTCATCATCTGAGCTCTGCGACTCGGTGTATTAATTATCTCCGCCAGGCGGTGGACTGGAGGGGTTGTGTGTTTGGTGTCTGTCCATGGCTAATCTCACAAAGTACAGGATGTATCAGTTTAACATTTGTTGTGCACAATTATGACTGTATGACGAAGAACCTCTTGTGGTTAATGGTTTGCAATGATCAAAACATTTGAAATGTTCTCTCTCTCTCTCTCTCTCTCTCTCTCTCTCTCTCTCTCTCTCTCTCTCTCTCTCTCTCTCTCTCTCTCTCTCTCTCTCTCTCTCTCTCTCTCTCTCTCTCTCTCTCTCCTCTCTCTCTCTCTCTCTCCTCTCTCTCTCTCTCTCTCTCTCTCTCTCTCTCTCTCTCTCTCTCTCTCTCTCTCTCTCTCTCTCTCTCCTCTCTCTCTCTCCTCTCTCTCTCTCTCTCTCTCTCTCTCTCTCATCACCGCTCCCTCTCCTCTTTCGCGCTGTAGCTCGCTCGACCAACGCTGCTTCCCGTCACTGCCTGCTATGATCAAGCTTCCGCATGCACGACTCACATCTACGGTTGAGCCGGATGATTCGGGTCGGACAGCGACAGTGTCAACCCAAAAACATGTACTCGGGTATGAGTCTTGGAAATAAAACGAGAAGCCGGTCGTATTTCACAAGCCAGCGAACCATTCACTGCTGATCCCAGCACAAGAGAACTGGAGGAACCAAAAACAATTCACCTTATTTACCTCGCCGCCACGCGGAAGTGACAGTCTCCAATATTAAAATGCCGCTATAAACATACACTTTCAGGGATAGGATTAATTACAGCCACAGTTGGAAATCAGCTCAGTAGCTATAATAAAACATTTCCCACGGCTGAGCTGTTTTGTTTGTTTACCATTGTTTTATGAATGAAAGTAAATCAGCAGAGCAACCTTTCGCCTGATTCATTTTACAGCATGAAAACCACGACGGTTAAACACATTTTAAGTCTTTTAATAAGTGCTTTTAAATTATGATATGCTGATCTCTGTCATTTCATAGCAGACTTGATCGCTTTGGTGCGATGGTCGGTCCACCTAAGAGGCTGCACATCCACAGACTGACAGGCAAAAGGTTTTTATTGGGTAGATTTGTTAAGTGTAACCGAGCGTATTCTGCCCGCTGCGGGATTCGATCAGTGGCGTACTGCAACCACGAGGCGACATCGCTAACCGCTCAGCCTTCTACAAGGCTGTGCGATGTGGGCCGTCTCAAGACGAAAGATGACTAAACGTGACGATATCTTTGGTCGTGGCTCCAAAACGGCGGTCCCTACGTCGCACTGTGAGACGGGTTCAAAAAGAGAGAAGATGCACTTCTGACCTCTGATGACTAGTAGTTCTGATTTCCTGCGTAAATGCACTTGTTTTAAGTCGCTTTGGATAAAAGTGTCGGCTAAATGACTGTAATGTAAATGTAATGTAATGTACTGCACCAGAGGCGACATCGCTAACCGCTCGACTAAAGGGGGCCAACCGGCCAGGGAGTCTTTTGTAGTTTACATTAGCTTGAGCGCTGCATATACAACCCCCCCTCCCCCGTGTTTCCCCTTCAGCCGACACAGGTTTTTCTGTTAGTGTGTGCATTGTCGCCAAGTCTGAGCACCGGAGAACGGGAGATACGTCCTACGGCCTGGGGGAGATCTGCCACTATACTGAGTGCACTCCTAGTTTACACGGCAGACACGGTGATCTGGTGCCCGTCATAATGAGCAGGGGGTCTTGCGATGTGTGCGTTTGCGTATGCGAGATGTGCGACCCCTGTGCCAAATCCACACCGTCTCTTTTGCTCTAACAAACAAACCAATGACACCGTCTGTTAGATTCCTCCCTCTTTCTTATCATGTCACCCAATCAGCTGGAGCGAGCCGTGCATCTGGGCCGTGAATGAATCACCTTCGAGTACACGGGTGGGATCGTCATCACAACCCCGGCGGCCTGTTAACACACACCGTAAAGAACGCACATTGACACACCAAGTGTCAAGATGTCACAACGATATCTTGTATCACATTGACGCTGTTTAAAGCCCGGTGCACATCTTTGTATGTGTGTGTCTGTGTGTGTGTGTGGGTAGACGCTGACAAAACGGCGCATAAGTCATGAGTGAATCGAGCCTTTATTGGTCGTCTCGGTTTAATTGCCTCCGAGACATAAAACAGACACCATTTCATTGTGAGTGTGTGTAATTGAGGTTATTTCCATGCTCATGTTTGCAGCAGTGTTGCCAGATATTTGCTCATTTCCTCTCCCATCCCGCCTTTCTTCCACTCCCTAGCTCGACCTTTTCCTCGTCCCACTCTTCCCCTCGAATCTCGCTCCCTTTCTTTCTCGCTCGTCAATTGCCTTCACAAAAAGACTTTATCCAAGCCATCTAGACGGTAAGAGGTATCGTTATTACATCAGGGTGGTAGCCAGGCATACAAAAAGTAATATCACGCGCGCACACACACACACATACACACACACACACATGCGCACACTAAAAAGGAAACTAACAAGCTCGAGCTGGTTGCCAGTAAAAATTTTCTTTGAACAAGGGAGCGGCCGGTCGGCTGCAAGCCCGGGCGGGTGTGGCCGGCCCGACTGTGCGCCTCCATTAACCCATAGTGGTCAGCGATGTCTGGCTTTGGAAATGTGAGAGACACAGTCCTCCTTCTGTGTGTCCTCCTCGGCACGAGAAATGCCAGCCAGCGGGGAGCGTCTGAGCTTTACAGACGCAGACTCCAAACCCACCGGTGGACCAAACTAGGCCCGAACGACACAAGAGGAAACATTAACATCGCAATATTTTTGTTATAAAAAAAGGATATAATTTTACCAGATAGATGCCAGGCCAGAGTCTGGGGAGCCCTTAGGTGGTCCGGGGGGGCGTTCCAGATATTGCAATATAATGATACACAATTTTGTGGTCTAAATTAATGACAATAAGAATATATTACCTGAAATTTCCCACAAAATGAGATGTAAGATGTTTACGGGGGTATTTGAAAGCCGGTCTTGGTTTGGTATTATACTTTCCATTACCAAACAGTTCCGCACCATGGTATTTTTTATATATGTAAGCATGTAAAATGTGTCATGATTGTCATAACAGGATATTTTCCATAACTCCCTTCCTCTGGGACGTGGGTGGAGGTGTTCTGTCAGGCCTGACTACACAGCTGTGCACATCAGACATATTCAGATGTGTGTTTGCAGACTAAGCGCGAACTGGCGGTGTGACTTCATATGTACATTCCCAGTTAAAATGACACATGCATACCGTAATATCGATTTCAAAACGACGCCCGAGACCAAACTAAGGACGGGGAAAATTCAGGCAGGGGAGGTGGTGGTTGAGGGAGCAATGCCCTCCCCCCTACCCCACCATTAACAACTGCTGTATAAGTGCCCTTCAGCAAGACCCTCCACCTCGGTGGGGGGCTGCTGAGCGGCTGGCAGTGCACGGCTGAGGGTGTAGCGGACAGTTACAAGCTGCGGGTGTGTTTGACTTCAAACACAAAGCAGAGCAGCGCTGCTGGAGAGCAGCACACGCTTCCTGAATAAATACAGGCTTAAACGTGGGGGAGGCCTGAGGCACAAGGCGAGTCATGGCTATCTCACCCAAACGAGTGAAACCTGAGGCGCGTTCAAATTGTTCTAGGTAAATGAGTCTTCTTTGAACTTTTTTTTTTTGTGGACCCCCCCCCCCCCCGCCAACTGTACCCGGCCAGTTACCCCACTCTTCCGAGCTGTCCTGGTCTCTGCTCCACCCTGTCTGCTGATCCGGGGGAGGGCTGCAGACTACCATATGCCTCCTCCGATACATGTGGAGTCGCCAGCCGCTTCTTTTCACCTGACAGTGAGGAGTTTCACGCTATTCCCCCCCGGTTCCCCCTCCCCCCTGAACAGGCGCCCCGACCGAACAGAGGAGGCGCTAGTGCAGTGACCAGGACACGTACCCACCTCCGGCTTCCCACTCTCAGACATGGCCAATTGTGTCTGTAGGTACACTCGACCAAGCCGGAGGTAACACAGGGATTCGAACCGGCGATCCCCGTGTTGGTAGGCAACGGAATAGACAACCACGCTATACCTGGACGCCCTTTCTTTGAACTTTTTTTTTTTCATTTCAAAATGTTATTACCTAATGCTTTAGCTGTATGTGATGTATGCGAGTTAGCCTAACCTAACAACCACAGACTAACGTTAATGCTAACGCTAAGGACCGATAACAATGGCCTGCAAAAGAGAGGCTTTCAGAAAAGTATCAATACGTATCTGCATTCACATCAACACATGGAGGAGAGTATGACGGAGAGGGGATTATGGTTGCAGCAAGAGATGGGATGGCTAGCATCATGCTAGCAGGCTAACGAGGGAGGGAATTATGGATTGACACTATAATAGACGAAGAGAGCAGGGCTATTAGGGGGTGAATAAGGGGGAGGAGCCGTCGGCCAAAACTACGGCTCCAGTGTCATTAGTCAAGCACGTCCGACAGCCTGCAAGCAGCTGAGGAACACACACACACACACACACACACAATCATATGGGCCCATAAACAAATGCAAGCTCACTCGAGTGCAGAATGACCCGGTGCACCACTCTGGCACAGGCAATTAGGAGGAACGGGAAGAGAATGAGAGGCATGGGGGAGTGTGGGGGGTTGAAGAAAGATGGGAACAACGTCAGAGATGGAAGAGAGACGGGAGAAGAGCAGGAGAGGAACGAGAGAGAGAGCGAGAGAGACAGAAAAAGAAAGAGAAAGCGAGAGTGCTGTTAGCTGGTGGTGGGTGGAAGGTGCAAGGAAATAACAGCTCTCCCATCAAGAGACAGCCAAAACTCAGCTGGCCTCCCTCTAGTCTAACAAGCATTGCCATGGTAACACACACACACACACACACACACACACACACACACACACACACACACACACACACACACACACACACACACACACACACACACACACACACACACACACACACACACACATTATATCCCCTCTGGAGAGCGTTTGTGGGCCAAGATAACCAAAGGTGCATCGACAGGCTGTGTAGCTGGACCGTCTACCATCACCAGGCTTCTCTTGAAGACCAGACCACATTCTCCGTTAACAAATAACATGCTGAAGCACTGTTTCCACATCCCTGCCCTCGGGGAGGCCATCTGCTCACTCACGCAACAGTCAGTCCATTTACCCAATCCTACTGATTTCGATAATTTCCCAATGCTTCATGTTGTCTTAATGCAAGGCGGGGGGACGGCTCCTCTGTAGCGCAGCAGCCCGCAGAGGAGCCAGGACACGCAAGTCTGATTTACCTCACATTTGTGTTTCTTTCTCTGTGTATTTAGTGGTCTCTCTCTTGCTCGGTTTCTTTCTCTCTCTCTCAAAGATGCTCTCTCACACACAAGCATACACACACACACACAAACAAATGCACAGAAGGAGGATGTGTCAGCTTCTCTTTTTCCCTCCAGGGCAGCGGTCCAAATGTGAAATCAATAGTCTTGTCCCTGGCCTCAGGAGCTCAGGTTGCAAACACACACACACACACAGACGCTCAGGTGGTCTGATGCAGTGGATTCACACACACATACACACACACACACATTTTATATGTATATATACACACATCACACACACATACATATATATATATATACACACACACACACACATATATATATATATATATATATATACATACATACATACATACGTACACACACACACACTGCAGGTCTAGAAAGCAGAGGCTAGTCTAGAATAAACTGGGTCTGGCATTAAAAACATGACCGCTGGATGAAACATGAGGAACAGTTTGTGTGGTGGAGACTAAAACGAGAAACTCTTCACTCTTTCAACTGCATCTTGTGCTTTCAGTCGAACTTCTTAACGGTGCAACGGATTTCCGTCTGACCTCTGGGACAGTTACCGTTGTTACCAGTGCTAACCACATGTAGACAAAACTCTTACTTTGCCGTTACTGCGACCCTGGAGACGTACGTCCGGCGTGTGCATCTTTTTATCGTCTGCATGGTACTGCCAAGGTTCCTCCATTTCATCAAACACATTAAAACAACCTCCACTAATAACCAACAACAGCTTGTCCAAAACCCAGCAGCTCATCTTTTCACTAGAACCACACAGGGCTTCAGTAAGGAGGCGGGAGTTTGATTTGATTGACAGCTAATAACGACCAGACATCTGCAGAAGGCGGCAGACGTCGTTATGCTACTGGCTGGTTTCAGGTTGGTGGGAGACGGTCCCTCGTCTTGCCAGTTTCACCGGACACTTTTATTTAGTGTACGCCTGCAAATGCAAGGTGACATTAGTAAAACATGACTGGGTAAATGAAACTAAATATTCTTGAACAAGAGGGGATCGCTGGTTCGAATCCCTGTGTTACCTCCGACTCGGTCGGGCGTCCCTACAGACACAATTGGCCGTGTCTGCGGGTGGGAAGCCGGATGTGGGTGTGTGTCCTGGTCGCTGCACTAGCGCCTCCTCTGGTCGGTTGGGGCACCTGTTCGGGGGGGGGGCTGGGGGGAATAGCGTGATCCTCCCACGCGCTATGTCCCCCTGGCGAAACTCCTCACTGTCAGGTGAAAAGATGTGGCTGGCGACTCCACATGTATCGGAGGAGGCGTGTGGTAGTCTGCAGCCCCCCCCCCCCGGACCGGCAGAGGGGGTGGAGCAGCGCAGCGACCGGGACAGCTCGGAAGAGTGGGGTAATTGGCCGGGTACAATTGGGGTGGAAAAAAAGGGGGAGGCGGAGAAGCGACAAGAATGGAAATACACTTTCCATTTGATGGTACCTTCAAGGCATCCATCCAACACGGCCCTCACATCTTCCGGCAGCAACCTCTTGTCTGCACCAAGATACCGTCTACTGCTTGTGGCCCCAGCCTTTGGGCTGTTTGCCAGGGGGCCACCGAGCCACTGGATCCCGTGGACACCTTTTTAGCTTCACCCATAACCGAGTTATCCCTTTTACTGTTCATCGACCCAACCCTTATTCTACCTTTACTTGATTTCCTGTTTTAATACGGTCGCCCCTTTGCTTTTATCGCCAGTCTCCTCTCGCTGTCCCCTGCTAAGTGTGTAAAACAACACTGTGTGCAACTGTGCTGCAAAAATAAAGTGTAATTGAATGAACAACTTTTTTTTGCACCAATGGGAACGGCATCTCGGGCACGTCGCAGGTCAATCCTTTGACATTGATAATTCCCGTCTACAATGTTTTCACCTTCCCGGTACAATAAGAATCTGATTTCATCAAAACACGAGGAGAAAATTATTCCCGTTTAAAATGGCCACCAGCTTTTTGGAGAAAATACTCAAAATATGACGTTCTTTATAAAATATGATGCTCTTTATATGACGTGGTAGGGTTTCATACTTGTGATGCATTTCGGTGGCAGAAATCAGCATCGTTTTATTGATTTTAACCGAGCTGCCCTGACCTTTGATACGTGTTTTTGCTCGCTGATGTGCGGGTCTACGGACAGGATGTTGTGTTGCTGTAAACGCCACTGAGGTAGATTTGTCATTTGTGATAATGTGCTACACAAATAAAACTGACTTGACTTGGTCCGAGGACAGAAAATGGTCGCGTGTGCCACCTGTTAGGGAATACACAGCACAGCGGGTGGGTAATTCAAACAACACCTGTCCATGTGGGCCTACTCACCCCCACTCCCTTACACAAACACACACACACACACACACACACACACACACACACACAGGGTGGAAGGGAGAGAAAAGGATGAATAACGAAAGGCAAGAACAACACATTGTATCCACACCTCGTCACCCATGCACAATGCACCTAAGGCAAACAGACAGAAAAACACACACACGTGATACATACTCACTCACACACAAAAACACACACAAACAACAGCTGAGAATTCCCTCTACGTTATACCATTCATTACATTTCCTCATGTCCCTGTTGTAGGGGCTCAGCCTATAACCCCGTGACCCGTACAATTTGTTGCCGATTTGCAGCTGATGAAAACCACCTTGTCAACTATCCAGTTTAAACACACACACACACACACACACACACACACACACACACACACACACACACACACAAAATGTACCAGGCCTATCCCTGCTACATCTAGCATTCCTGTTGCCCCTATCTTGCCATCCTTTCCATTCCAGAATGCATCAGCGCAAACACACACACTCACACACACACACACACACACACTTTTTCCATTACCACAGAATAACTCCTGTCTTAACAGATGTCTTTCGTCATGACCCCCCCACACACACACACACACACACACACACACATTGGGAGGGTGGGCTTGGTCTAACTTCTGGTGTATGGTCCCATGTGAACACATTCCAACACAATCATGACAATTTGCCCAAGGATATAAAACCCAGTCAGCCCCATGCAGGCATCCCTAACATCCAACACTCACAACACGCACAAACCAGAACGGTGCTTCTGCCCCACTCGTGAGCCAGCCTTCAAATCTTCAGCTTGACAGCCGAATAATCAGTCAGTCAACCAGCCAGCCAGCTGACCAACGAGTGAGTCAGTTGGCGAGCTGGTTACCCAGCAGGTGACGACTCAAAACAGTAAACTCGGCTTTAACTCGGCTGTCTCACAATCTGCTCCGCGGCGCCTCCAGGCGGACTTGATTAATTTCACCTTTGATTCTCTGCCTCGACCAACCACCAACCTGTGTCTCTAGATTGGTCACGTGCTGGCGGGGAATGCGGGCACAACATCCTCTATAACGATCTCACTCCCTCCCAGATTCAAACCTTGGGTCATCATCCGCTGGCTCACCACTACAAACCCACTCATGCTGACAGAAATACATCCCGATCGTTCTTCTTAAACCAGGAACACACAAAACCACTTTTCAAGTCCTAACCCACCAGGGCTACACTTGGCATCGCTCAACAACTGACTGGCGGATTACAGTCGGCGGACAAATGCTAGTTACGACTGCAGTCATAGAGGTGCACACACTTGAAGATGAGGTCACACCTGTCCAGACCGCGGTCGTAAAAATCGAATATGTTCGATATCATTGTGATGGAGTCGACTTGCCGAAGGCTCAATCAGGATGCGAGTGAAGCAATTAGAATCTTCTTTTTTGTTTAGAATCCCCCCCCCTTTTCTCCCCAATTGTATCCAATTACCTCACTCTTTCAAGCCATCCCGGTCGCTGTTCCACCCTCCGGTACGTGTGGCATCGCCAGCCACTTCTTTTCACCTGACAGTGAGGAGTTTCACCAGGGGGATGTAGCGTGTGGGAGGATCACGCTATTCCCCCCAGTTCCCCCTCCCCCCCAAACATGCGCTAGTGTAGCGACCAGGACACATACCCACATCCGGCTTCCAACCCACAAGACACGGCCAATTGTGTCTGTAGGGACGCTTCACCAAGCCGGAGGTTACAAGGGGACTTGAACCGGCGATCCCCGTGTTGGTAGGCAACGAAATAGACCGCCATACTACCCGGACGCCGCGTGTCATCTTTTCTTGAACGTAATTTCTTGCACGGTCAATATCACATACGGTGATAGCACTTAGGCGCGAAGACAACTTGACAAAAATCAGTCGCTCATATCACGAATACCGCAGCGTCTGCAATTAAAGGTGCATTCCCATGTGTATCTGGACGGAAACCCAACAATTTCCAAAGTGCGAGGGATGCCTAAATGGTTTATTTTAAACGCTTTTGGACCATACTGTGACCTACTTTAAAAACCCTACATTCATTCCAGTTCCCACATGGAACAAACCTAACTGGGTATAAACAAGGACTGAGGGGGAGGAGGAGGAGGAGGAGGAGGAGGAGGAGGAGGAGAATCTGGCACGTCAAGTCGACACGATTCTGTGAATGCGAGGGATCGCAGTGCACACACACACACACACACACACACACACACACACACCGAAGGGAACATGTCGTTGGAAGTGACGGCAGCCACTGGTTGAGCCTCACATGTTTCCACTTTAGTCGGGATTATCTCCCTCGGAGAGGAAGACGCTCCCCTGACAAGCTCCCCTGACCTCAGCTTCTCTTTCATTTGGCCCTGATTTACAAGCTTTGCTTAAAAGAGGCTACGGGGGGGGGGCAAGTACTCCCTCGTTACACACTACTAGGTACTTTACCATACCTTCTCCCAACGGCAAACACCAAAACCAGCGGTAAAACAACTAAGCACCACACTGTCAACTCGGGAATCTGCTCTCTGGAAAGTGTAGTGCAGTGCTACGATTGATGGTGGCTGGATTTAGGAATGTGCCATTTACATTTAACTCAGGTCTTTAATTAAAATATTAGTTCAACCGCCATGCTGACTGGCGGTCTGCGACAGATTACAGCCGGTATGAAAGAGTCCTGATGATGACGGCGGTATACGAGAAGCTCCCATCAGCTAAATGAAACAAGCGTTTTGCAAACCTCACCGGTCGCAAGATCAGACCTTTGCAGGTTTACCCTTTTCCCCCTACGGTTCATTTTTTTACCCACGCAAAGACGCTCTGGCACAATTTGTCCACTTTGCATAGGCCGTCTTACCTCTGAAGTGGCTGTTTCCTTCTTCCCGTTGAGGTCAAAGGTCAAGTGGAACCGCCACACCCCCCACTCACTGACCGGGCTTTTATCCCCTGTAAGAGAGAGAGAGGGGGGGGGGGGGGAGAGAGGGGACAAAAACGCATCAGATGTGATTTACCCTCTATTTTTCGCAGCTATGATCGTGAAACTCAACCCACGTCTTGGTGGAAGCGTCCAAGGCCATATTAGTCAGTGAAAACCGGAGCGGGGTGCCGGCGGATCGATAGCGCTTGTTCTAGCAGCGCTGCAGGAGAATTCAGAGGTTGGCAGCGTGCAGCCGATGAGAGCAGATAGATTTCAGTGTCAGAAGAATGCAGAGGATTAGCCTCGGAGGGAGCTTGAGTGAGCGACTTAGCTCGGCACCGACAAAATGACACATACACACACTCGCAAGACAGACACTTATCGCGGAAGCTTTAGAAGCAATCAACCGTGGCACCACCCCCCCTCCATTATAAAAAGAACCTCTTAATCGTTATTCACAGATTAACAGCACGCCGCTTAAGCCGCCGAGCGCGTCTTCATTTTTTAACCGAAAAAGCCTTTCAAATACGCACACGCACACACCTTAGAGAGGCTATAATAAACTCCGCCGGCCAATCATTCCCGAGTCATAGATGAAATGTCGAAGCCCTGGCTGATGAATTGGCGGTGAGTCACCGGTTTCCACCGAGCCTCCGCAACGCTGACCAGCGTCAAATATCGCGGCGCATAATCGCCTTGCCCCCAGTCATACTGACTCATAGCAGGCTAATGTGGTGATACCCGAACCAATCAGAGTGCTGAATCATACGCTTGTAATGAAATACAGTTCAGGTGCACCACATGTCTCTCTGACACCAGGATGAGGCGTGCCGAGTCAGTCCGAGTTAGTCCTGTGACTGTCCAGAGACTGTGTGTGTGTGTGTACACACACTCTAGTTAGGCAGCTGATGTTGTGGCTAGCTACTAGCTAGCGGATCCAGCTGGCCTCAGCTGTTTCTGTGTTTTTCAATTCGCCAACAGTTGTTCACACCACACCATGCGCCCCTCACCCTGACAGGAGGAGGGCTGTGTGTGTGTGTGTGTGTGTGTGTGTTTTCACAGCAAATAGCCCTCCTGTCACAGGGTACGCCAAGTCAGTGAGTTTGTGTGCATATCCACACACACATTAGTGTGTGCGTGTCAGAGAAAGTACTTCACTTGTACGAGACTTGCTCCTCTCAGCTTACAAGTCTCTCTCTGTTTGTGTGTGTGTGTCTCTCTCTCTCTCTCTCTCTCTCTCTGTGTCTCTCTCTCTCTGTCTCCCTCTCTCGCGCTCATTTGCAGACAGTCAACGTGTGATCTCATTCAGTCAACACAAGGCCATCGAACAGGTGTGGCTGTGACACATGGATATGCGCAGCTGCATAGACACAGTCGCCACAGTCACAACAGAGCAGAGAGCAGCGAGCAGCTGCTCCCCTCGGCGAACACCACCCATAAACCCACCCACCCACACACGCTTACATACATAGACACACACACACACCATAAAGGAACCAGCTAGTCTAGGCCACAGGGCACTACAGAAAATTAAGGCCAACAAAATACATGAAAAATATGCCTAAATGGTTGTAATTTTACTGTACATTTATAATTCAGGGTCTGTCTTGTTATCTCGTGTTTGTGCACACTCCCTTGGCCGACTTCACAGATTGTAATTCTGTTTTTAACAGCTCAACCACAGTGCAGTATTTTGCCCTAAGGGGGCAACGTGCAACAGTTCAGTTTTCTCGTTGCGTAAAATGACTGGCACATTTGTCAGCAGGAACTGCTGAATAGCATATAACCGCCCAGATTTCGGCATTTAAAAACACGGGCGCAAGGCCAACTCTGTATTTTTGTTGTCTGCTCGCACCCAACAGTCCTCGGCGAACTACGAGGGTAGCAAACCGATACCTACTGAAGGCATTTGGGAATGCCATTGCTTGCTTGGGAAGGGTCGATGCCCATTTTAAACGTTATTCACATTGACGAATGACGGAGGTCAGCGTTCGAATAAAGATTACACCACCAAGTCATCGATACTCATTGGCATTAGGCTGAGGCATTTTGGGGTGTGTTGCATATGCAGGGAGCTCTCAAAGCAGGAGGCAACAGACTGAGGCGTAGGGATGAAAATCAATCCTTAAACTCTCCCGTTACAGAAACAGTGAGGCGGACGACAATTTTGACGATACGAGACGGCCAAAAGTTGACCTTGCGTTTCGGTGCCTTTTAGTCGGCCGCAGTAAAACTTGTTTGTGTTGCCTCGGTTGCAGCCCCGCCTGAAAAAAATAACCAAAACAGACCAGAGTAAGACACTAGCTCCTGTGTAATCCATTCTCCTTGGATACAGGTGTGTCCTTGTCCACCCACACTTCCTCCATTAACCACAATCCTGCGCTCCAGCTCATTTCCTGTCCGGGAAGGAAGTGGGAAGGAGGGAGGGTGCTGAGCCAGCAGGGGTGATGGCGATGATGTCACAGGAAAAGAAAGACGTGATTGTTGCAAAGGCAAGAGGAGAGAAACACACACACACACACACACAAGCTAGGCTGCAAAACATTCATTAACAATGGACGTACTGTACAGTGTGTAAGTATGTCTGTGGGTCAACATCACACACCAAAGCCGTGACTTCATCTAATGATCAAACTGATATTTATGTGTGTGTGTGTGGGGGGGGGCACAAGCACCCTGGTTCCTCGACAATACTTCCACAGATAGATGCTGGCATGACGATGGGATAAAACTAGCCATATAGACCGACGCCATATTTCATACTTAATCTCACGTCACAGTTTTCCACACATACAAATTTAGGAGAAGCGGACTGTCACAGACACAAGACTGATGCTGGATCAGATCACTCACAGCCGAGGGTGACATACATCATATCGGCACGGAGGATACATGCACATGGCATTCCGGGGCTAGCTGGAATGTCGCCCAGTTGTACAGCATTGATATCCTACAGATTGTTTCGAGGACTACAGTTATTGCCTGTACACCCCGCCCAACAAACGCAATGCTTGCATCAGAAAAATAGAAGCACCATGACGAGTGAGAAAAGCCAGGCTAGACTGCGAGATCAACCATCTTAAAAATGTGCATTCCACTCAATTATATACTGGAGACAAGATACCATCCAGGGAAACAGGTGACGGATTGTTTACGCTGCTAAACACGCTGGGGAAGACGGACAACCAGTGTGATAATCTTCATGTGACACCTGCTTGCACAAAACAAATGGATCCTCTCAGTCATTTTATGAATGAGCTGCAAGACAGTGGCTGGATCGCTGCTGGTTTATTGATCAGGACCACTAAACAGGGGCCGAACGGCGGCGCAGTGGTTAGTGCGGTCGCCTAACAGCAAGAAGATCCTAGGTTTAAGCCAGGGGGTAGTCCAACCATTTTGGGGGGGGGGGTCGTCCCGGGTCATCCTCTGTGTGGAGTTTGCATGTTCTCCCTGTGTCTGCGTGGGTTTCCTCCAGTTGCTCCAGTTTCCTCCCACAGTCCAAAGACATGTAGGTCAGGTGAATCAGCCGTACTAAATTGTCCCTAGGTGTGACTGTGTGTGTGTCGGCCCTGTAATGGTCTCACTGCCTGTCCAGGGTGTCTCTCCACCTGCCGCCCAATGACTGCTGGGATAGGCTCCAGCATCCCCGCGACCCAGAGAGCAGGATAAGCGGTTTGGACAATGGATGGATGGATGGCTCACCGAACAGAATCTTAATCTGGTCTGAGAAACAACGTAAGGCCTTAGCAGTGACTCTACCCTCCATTGTGAAGTGGAGAGGTACCCTGACTGATGGGCTGGACCCGAAGCCAAACCTCTTGGCTGCATGAGCGCTTCAGCAGTTTGACCTGAACCTGCTATGACCAAATTTGCAATGTAAAACTTGAGCATGTAAGGCACTGAGTCACTGGCGGATGAACCCATTTGCAGGAGGAAAGTCTGTAGCAATGACCTGAAACTAAGGACAGAGGTGTAGGGCTGAAGGATAATGAAAAAAAATCAACATTGCGATTTTTGCTTTCTGCAATATGTTTTGCAATGCTAAAAAGTAAAAAGGAGTTCCATAATTTTACCAGATTTATGCAGCTTTTAACTCTCAAAGCTTTTTTTCATTTGCAAAGAATTCCTCACACACAGTGATTCAGCTGTTTTTAGGGGGGGAAATAGGGCAGTTGTCCAAGAGAAAGTCATTAAATGAAACTAAATTATATTATTTGCCAGATGTGCTAGAATATTTTTCTTCAGGAGCAGTCAGTAAAAGCAGAACTATCTGGATTTCACTTTCTATCACGCAAAAAGAGTTTTAGCCCAACATGACTAATGGGCCCTATGAATGACCCTGACATTGCATCCTTTACAACATATCTTTTGCATAATGTAGGCAGCATGGTGCTGCAGCGGTCGCCTCACAGCAAGAAGGTCCTGGGTTCGAGCCCCGGGGTAGCCCAACCTTGGGGGTCATCCCGGGTCGTCCTCCGTGTGGAGGTTGCATGTTCTCCCTGTGTCTGCGTGGGTTTCCCCCGGGTGCTCTGGTTTCCTCCCACAGTCCAAAAACATGTAGGTCAGGTGAATCAGACTTACTAAATTGTCCCTAGGTGTGAATGTGTCTGCCCTCAGATGGCCTGGCGGCCTGTCCAGAGTGTTTCCCCGCTTGCCGCCCAGTGACTGCTGGGATAGGCTCCAGCATCCCGCGACCCTGATCGGGATGAGCTGCTTGGAAAATGGATGGATGGCTATATAATGTAAATTCTGAGACGATATATTGGTCAGCCTTACAGAGGTGTATGAAAACACGGCCAGCTGAGAATCAAATGTGCTGAGGTCCTTTTTAGTTCACTCTCTGCACCTCATAACAGCTAGAATTATACATAACACACACACACACACACACACACAGCAACTGTACAGGTAATCTTCACTCAACATAAGCCTTATCCAGTAGTGGAGACCCCATTTAACTGAATCTGGACCATCCACCCCTGGCACCTTCAGCCTTCCCTGTTCACACTCAGCAAGGTCTGGTTGTGATTACAAAGAGCTGATCCTCGCTCCTCAGTGGGATTCTCCACGGTCCATGCCGTGAGCGCTCTACTCTGGAAAAGAAAAAAGAAAAAAAAACACACACATGGTGGAAATTATGGAATAACGCTTTGTCAGGAATGTTCCCACGATGGCCGGTGGGATCTGCTGCAAGTCCCATTGGCTGACTGGCTGGCTCGTGGTGGGGGTTTATGGGTAATATATAGTTTCCGTGCACACGAACATACACGCAACAGGGATGCATGACAAGACCGCTACTGCGCTGTTACATGTTTGGACCTGATGAACTTCTTGTTCAAAAAAAATCAAAAAGGTTGAGGCTTCAGATTTAAAGGGCGCTGCTTTCATTTACCAGGGGAAAATCACTTGGTGCAACCGATGAACTATTTAGCAGTAGTGTCACATGCTCACAGCTCATCAGCTTAAGAGAGAACTCTGACATCTCTCTCGCACTTTTGCCTCGATAATCTCGCGACTGGGATCAGCCACAGCGGTGTGTGTGTGTGTGTGTGTATACTTTTGTGTGTGTCTGCAGTTCGGGGGGTGGCGGTCAAGCAGGCTGACCACGGGTATGCCGGTGAACCCTAATGCCCTTTAGGCAGCCGGGGCCCGCCACACTCGGCGGCCGGTCTCGCCTCGCTCCGGGGATGGAGCCGAGTTGCATGTGTGGCACGTGGGCCGCAGAATAATCAGGACTCACTAGAGAGTGAAGATCAGTGGAGCAGGGGGAGATTAGCAAGCTACTCAGCCACCAGCTCAGCCCGGCCCAGTACGGCCCGCACACTCAGTCAATGGGGGCCTTGGCTGGCTCACAGAACTGCCAGGGTATTAGTCAATGAGATCTGGCAAGAGAGAGAGCGAGAGAGTGACAAACACACACACACAAACACACACACACACAAACACACACGGCTATTTTGTGAAATTATGCCCGCAGGTTTGAACGCCCGTAGAGGGATTCCCTCACAAAAAACAAAAAAAAAAGTGCCAATCTACTTCCACCTCGGCAGGCATGATTGAGCTTTGCGCAGAGCTCCCGCACACCCGTTTCCACTCTCAGATCCGTTATCTTTGCAGGTCACTTTGTTAACTTGCTGAAACTATACACTACTTTACTGTCCTCAATGAACCCCTTGTTTTTTTTTTGTTTTGAGTGGTGCAGCCAGCCAACATCACCCTGAGCAGTGAGTCTGGAGAGCTGTTCCGAAAGCTGTTCTGTGACTCCCAATACACTGACGGAGCACATTAAGATGGAGGAGAATGAGCTCAGCGTTTCCAACCCCCCCCCCCACCCCCACCCACTTTCAGATGACATCAGCTGCTCGACAGCACCTTCTAAATTGTTCCCAGAAACCTTGTCCTCAGCTCTCTTCTTCCCACTATTTCTCCACCTCGCTTCGTTCCTCGCCTCCTCTCGCGCCCGTCTCCTCGCCAGTGCTCCTTGCTGGGGCACGAGTTGAGTCAGCCGCTTGCGTCTTAACAGCGTAGCGGTGTGCGGTGACCCTTCGGCGGCTCTACAACAAACGGAGGCTGCGTTCCAGGTCATCTTGTTCTGTTCGCCACACGCTTAAGTACCTCCTGGAAAGCGCCACTTCATTCCAACAGATGCGATTTGGGGTAAATTTCACGGTACGGGTGAGCGCATAGTCAGAAGAGCTACACTGCATATTTAATGGCAGTGTAATTTTTTTTTTTTTTGGTGAAATGCCGCTTCCACGCATGAGCCGAGGGGATAAACCGAAACACGTTTTGAAACGGGATGAGCCTACTGGCGAAGCGAGGATGCGAAACGGGCCGTTTGCAACGAGAGGGCTCAGCTTCCACGCGAAAAGAATAATAACCGATGAAATTTCACATGAGTCGGTTTAATGTTTAAGTGTGCCGTGAAAGTACTGCCCCCCCTTGGGCTTTGTTTTACACAAGCACCCGGAAGGAACCGTACTTGTGCAGAAGACAAAAAACTTCTCTCTGAAACACCGCCTGACATAATTTCAAGTGTTCGGGGAAACTTGGGGCGCGCTTGCCTGAAGTGAACCAGAAAAAAAAATGGTGTAATGCCGCTCCTTCTGGAGCTTCATTTCAAGAGCATGACAACTTAAATGCAGTCCACACTCGAGTCTGGAATCCATTTTCTGCAGCCGGCCAGAGGCTTGTTGGTTTCCGATGACTCAGACAACACACACACATACGCTATAACGGTCGTCACCGCGCGCACAAACACGACACCCCCAACATAACACATCACCAACCTCCCCGAAGACGAAAACTGTAATCACTGTAAACGCTTCTTCTAATCTTACACCGTCCCTGATGCAATCTTGTGAGGCCGCAAAAGCTAGCGCGTTCCAGATGGCGTGTTCGCGGGATGAACACAGAATCCTCACTGGATTTGAGAGGAATGTAACCCGGGGGTCAACGGGGAGACAACAACGGGACAAACATAAACCGGACGGGGGGGGGGGTCATCTAAACATACGAGGGGGCAGGCGTTTCACAGTGTGGTGGTGAGCGGAAACTGCATCGCTGGACGTTCCCTTCCTCTCTCATTTACTGGTGATGACCGATTGTCAGAGGAGGAAAGGGCTGCACAAATGCAAACAAACTCTCCAGACCCTCGACTTTATACGTGTTGCGTGCGTGCTGCAGTGAGAACCAGATGAACTCTGATCACAGAGAGAGAGAGAGAGGAGAGAGAGGAGAGAGAGAGAGTGAAACAAAGAGGGGAAGTGAGGGATGGAGAGGGAGAGAAAGAAATGAGGGATGGAGAGGGAAGTGAGGGATGGAGAGAGAGAGGGGGAAGGAGAAGGAGAAGGAAGTGAAGGATGAATGGAGAGAGAGAGAGAGAGAGAGAGAGAGGGAAGTGGGGGGAGAAAAGAGGGAAGAGAGAGGGATGAGACAGAAGGAAGGAGAGAGCGAGAGAGAGAGAGATGGTCCGATGCGGATGTCTATACCAACCGGACATCCATGTGTCTGGGAATTGGACCTTACTGATGACATCATAGGGGTCATGTGGGGTCAAATGTCGATGACACAGGGGGGGTGGGGGGGGGCGGATGGGGTCATAGACCAAAGACAACCATTGCAATTGGGAACAGTGCCATATAAAGACCTCACTTCTACCCTTGAGAGATACATGCAAGAGGCAAGGCCAGTCAGGGGAAAGAAAAACACGCTCATCTTCACCTGCCTGGAAAAGGAGGACACCATCTGTGAACAACATGTTAAAGCCCATACCTCACTTTTTGGCAGAACATAAGTGATGGCATGTCGACCTCTACATTGTTAATATCAAATTTGCTCATTTACACCCACACAATTCTCAACTGTCAACAGATTGTGTGGTTAGCATTGATAAATATGGGATAATATCAATATATATATATATACACTACCGTTCAAAAGTTTGGGATCACCCAAACAATTTCGTGTTTTCCATGAAAAGTCACACTTATTCACCACCATATGTTGTGAAATGAATAGAAAATAGAGTCAAGACATTGACAAGGTTAGAAATAATGATTTTTATTTGAAATAAGATTTTTTTTACATCAAACTTTGCTTTCGTTAAAGAATCCTCCATTTGCAGCAATTACAGCATTGCAGACCTTTGGCATTCTAGCTGTTAATTTGTTGAGGTAATCTGGAGAAATTGCACCCCACGCTTCCAGAAGCAGCTCCCACAAGTTGGATTGGTTGGATGGGCACTTCTTTGAGCAGATTGAGTTTCTGGAGCATCACATTTGTGGGGTCAATTAAACGCTCAAAATGGCCAGAAAAAGAGAACTTTCATCTGAAACTCGACAGTCTATTCTTGTTCTTAGAAATGAAGGCTATTCCATGCGAGAAATTGCTAAGAAATTGAAGATTTCCTACACCGGTGTGTACTACTCCCTTCAGAGGACAGCACAAACAGGCTCTAACAGGTACTATTTAATGAAGATGCCAGTTGGGGACCTGTGAGGCGTCTGTTTCTCAAACTAGAGACTCTAATGTACTTATCTTCTTGCTCAGTTGTGCAACGCGGCCTCCCACTTCTTGTTCTACTCTGGTTAGAGCCTGTTTGTGCTGTCCTCTGAAGGGAGTAGTACACACCGGTGTAGGAAATCTTCAATTTCTTAGCAATTTCTCGCATGGAATAGCCTTCATTTCTAAGAACAAGAATAGACTGTGGAGTTTCAGATGAAAGTTCTCTTTTTCTGGCCATTTTGAGCGTTTAATTGACCCCACAAATGTGATGCTCCAGAAACTCAATCTGCTCAAAGAAGTGCCCATCCAACCAATCCAACTTGTGGGAGCTGCTTCTGGAAGCGTGGGGTGCAATTTCTCCAGATTACCTCAACAAATTAACAGCTAGAATGCCAAAGGTCTGCAATGCTGTAATTGCTGCAAATGGAGGATTCTTTGACGAAAGCAAAGTTTGATGTAAAAAAAATCTTATTTCAAATACAAATCATTATTTCTAACCTTGTCAATGTCTTGACTCTATTTTCTATTCATTTCACAACATATGGTGGTGAATAAGTGTGACTTTTCATGGAAAACACAAAATTGTTTGGGTGATCCCAAACTTTTGAACGGTAGTGTATATATATATATATATATATATATATGAGAGAGACTGGTAGCCTCACTAGAATAAAAATGTCAACATGTGGGCTTCAGGATTTTCTTGTGGAATAAATCGCTTTCTAACTCATTCTCTGTACAGCTCATACATCACTTCCTGTCAATAATGGATATTTTCCATACTGCTGTTGACTATACAGTACACTATAGCAGACTAAGAGCATATAGTGCTCTTGCTGGCCCTTAGAAGCCCTCCATCTAGCCTTGAGCATTCTGTGTACTCCTTACGTCAAAGCTCAGTTATACACGAGTCAACGATACGAGGCGATGAGGCGGTCTGTCTCCCGGACAGCCGCCTCAATCAATCAACCAGCTCCATCATTGTCACGGTGCAGCTTAAACAGGGCTTTGCTTTGTGGCTCACATGAGAAAGTGGGGTTGCGAAGGCGGCACTGCATCATAAATAACCTCCTCATCCCCACCCTCTGCATTCCCCTCGCCGATATCCGATACGGCCGGTGGAATTGCAGCCTGGAATTCCCATTAGGGTGAGATTCCCTTTCTTCAGCTTCGGATGCTAAGATCACTTTCATCCCATTTATCCAAGAGTGGGTCTGTGTGTGTGTGTTGTGAGAGGGGACATGCAAAACCCAAATAAAATTTTTAAAAAAAGAAAGAGGGGGGGGTCAAGTTTCAGTGAGAAATTGTAGTCAAACAAATACCACTATCCCACGAATTCTGGGGATTTCGTAAATGTGTAACGAACGCAGCTCATTCCGGAAAAAAAAATGCTCACAAGTTACACAGATCCAAAGGTTACAGCAGTGCGTTCGCAACGGACCCCCCGAGTTTTTCCTGGGTCATCATTTCCTGTCACATGGTCTGTTATGTCAACACTTGACTGGCAGCCCTACAGCAGTGCACGGTGCAAGACCATCCGCACTGCAGCAACTCTGTGTGTGTGTGTGTGTGTGTGTGTGTGTGTGTGTGTGTTGTGTGTGGCGGCTTATATTCCACACCAACAGTGAGAATCAGCCACCTGCCATTGCCAGAATCCCAGCGATTGAAAGCTACCTAAGCTGCTTAGAACTACACAATGAAGACAGGTAGCAACAATGGGCAAATAAATGCAAGTGCCCAAATATGACGCACAAAACCACACCGCGAAGAGACGAAGCGTTACAGAAGATGAGAGATAAAATATGAAAATAAGTCAGGCGAGGATGGCGTTTGGAGATAAACAAAGGTACGTTAACAGATATGCTGAGATAAGAGCCGCCAAAGAGAGGAAGAATTGGGTGCTGATCACGTTGCACAGTTGGGACAGGATCGTACCGACAACACCGAAGATAAGGCCGCCACTCCCGCTAGGACCGACCTGCGCTAAAAACGTCCCAGCTGCTTCAGCAGAACGCGCCCAATGCTGCGTTGAGAACAAGCCAGCCGCACAGACCCATTTGTAGGTCAACGCTCCACTTTTTTTTTTTTTATCTTCGTTGGTCTACAGATAGGGACGTGCACGCGGCCGCGCTACACCGCCACAGTGTGCCAGCTAAACCAGGACCCAGATGCATCGCCCTCGAAAAAGGAGAGCAGGGTGGCCTCCTTCTGCCTGCTCAAATAAAACTGTACCGCCAGATGGAAGAGATGGCCTCCTCTGCACATACACACCGGTCCGAGAGTAGCCGACAGCACGACACACCTCCACATCAGCACCGGCTTTCAGCTTCCGACCTTTTTCGTGTTTGTGTGCACGGGTGTGTGTGTGTACGATGGCGGTAGTGGCGGGAGTTGTTCTGCACAACGCAGACATTTAGCCTTTTCACCATCAAAATGACAGAAATCAGTCGTCACGATATCATTTGACCTTATTTTGAGTCTTAAACAATTGATTTCCTGCGATGGAGGAGACCGATATGAGGCCTGCACCGGAAAGGGCGAACGTACTCTCCGCACCCATAGAGAGAGGGGTTTTGCAGGCAAGCCGACTCGCCATTTGTCTTTGTTTCCAAATGGCAGTGGCAGCTGCCACCAAAGGTCAGAAAAATGTTACCAGAACAAAGCCCTATAGAGGGAGAAAGACGACCGCATGCCCGTCACAGAGGAGGGAATCACACCCAGGTGAAATGACAAACTCACTCATTCTCACCCGCTCGCTCACGCACCCCCCCCGCACACACCCATGGCGTGGCATCTGGGCTGGCGGTAAGACGTGGGCTCAAAATCGGGCGCTGTGCCCAAATGCCATTTCCAGCTCCCCATCCTCCTGTCCCTGTCGCTAAGCCCGAGGTAGCAGCCATCATCACCGGGCGGCCCGATTGGGTTACATCCTCCCCTCCGGCTCCCCACCATGCTGTGTTAAGGCGCTGTGTTTGAAGTGCCCCCCCTCCCACCCACACACACACACACCGCGACCCCTGCGGGTGTAACAGAACCTGGGTAAACCTACACCGTCTCCGCCCCCCGGATCTTCTGTGTGAGGGGGAGGTCTCGTAGCCTGGAGGGCGGGGTGGGGTCACATGTGAGCCTTGCAACTCATGCCACAGAAGGCTGACAGGCAGACGAACAGACACTAAGACACACGCACATCTCTCTCTCTCTCTCTCTCACACACAGGAAGCGTCCAAATCTTCCCGCTACGCGTCAAGCAGACGTCTCCCGGGGAAACACTCCCGCAGCCCAGAATTTCTTCTTTTGACAACTGTTTTTCTCATCTAATCAGCTGCATTCCTGGCAAATAAAGCACACATGAAAAGGATGAAAGGGAAGGGGAATTTGGGGATGACAGCAAAGGTTGTTTTTTCCCCCTCCCTTCCCCCCCCCCCTTCTCCTGGCAAAACGATACGGATCAGTTGAACGAGAGAGAGAGCCGTGTATCTGGTTATGTAGTTTGTTTGTCTGTCGTTGTTGTTTCTTGCACGAACGCACGTCCTTTTTGCTGCAGCCCCGGGACACGCTGGCCCGCGATCGTGAAATCCACTACATGTGCCCTAAAACGGGGCTGTTGAAATGACACGCCAGCCCGTCAGACATTCTACCACAGTTAGTGGAAACTTAACCCATTAGTGGGGCTTTTATGACACAGCATGCCTCATCCGTGAACTCTGACTGAATTTCGTGTGCGCCTTTGAGAAGCAAAGTAGTCTCCCATCAGTTGTACGTCAGATACAGTCCTTTCAGCCCAGTGTGGTTGGCGCTCATGTCCACTTTTTTTCCGCATTTATATACTCTACCACTTTGTAAACATGTTTGGTCGTCTTTGCCCGAACGGCACCAAGATGAATTCTTGCAGGTTTGTTTGTACTATTTACTCACTAGCCAGCCAAGTGTCATCCGCTTCCAGACATGACACCGATCTATTTTAGGTCCTTAAACGCCGTCGCCGTAGCCATTACAACAATGACCCCATTCACACCACTCGAAAATGTGGCTGGTTTTGGAATCCGGCCACAGACCAAATTTAGAAGCAACGCCACATTTTACATCGGCAAGTCGATAATTAGGTTCTCATGAAACCCACTCGGCTTTTACAACCCCACACGGCGACATGGGAAACGGCACTACGGAAACAATGTCCAGAGGAAACAAAAACAATATGTCATTAGGGTTTCGCCAGATGTGGCCGGGACATCCCTCCTTTTCAGTTTTCCACCTTTTCCGGTTTTTCTGTCTCGACAATTAACAAAAAAAAAAAAAATCTTACTCTCAACCCCAGCTAAGTTCCCCTTGCAAAAAACATGAAACAAGCGCTGGGCGTCTTGCCTGAAGGGGTCCGACCAGAAAGCTGGAGGGTATTTTCACCCCCCATTACATGCACCGTAAGCGAATGAGTGACAGCGTTGCCGCTCTGTCTCCATGCCCAGAATGGAGAGCTTCTAGGGGCTTTGGGGATGCAAATGAAGTTTGCCTCAAGGATACAGACGGTCTATTATGAAGTCAATGGGGAGAAGAAAGGCCCGGCCAAGTGGCTCTTGGTGTCTTTTTTGGGAACTTATTTGCAAATTGTATATCTTGACTGTCACAACGGTGCCGATCTCTGAATGTAGCGCCAGTTTTTTTACTCTTTATCACTGCATTTAGATGGGAGGGGGAAAAAATCCATATCTGGTCTTTGCGGTACATACATGCAACACAGCATGTTTCCAGGCTGAAAAGCTGGGTCCACATGGCAGCCAGACATTGGCACTTCCGTGTTGCCCCTCTGCAAATGACCATTAACCCCCCCCCCCGGTTGGCTGAGGGACCATCAGCCTTACAGTGTGAATGTCCTGCATCTGAAGCTCAAGCTCCTATTTCGATTTAGTGGCATGTGGTGTTTTCTGACAACGCCGTGCGCATCTGCACCAGCAAAGCTGCAGCGGAGGGTCTGATGGAGTACGCGTCACGGCCAGGCCGCTTCCCGTTCAGCAGCATCAACGCAACGTGTCTGAATCTGGTCATACTACACAACACAGGAACGGACGCCGTCTTACAACACCACCGGACAGGACTTTGCCATTTCGTGACGCCGGTTGTGTGCGCGTGTGTGAGTGCGGTGGGGGTGGACGGGGGGGGGGGTGCAGAAAAGTGGCAGTGGCCGGTTGGTCAAATTGGCCGCAATTATCCACTCTGCGCCGACGTCATCCAACAATGGCAACTCAAACACGGTCGACGATGGGCACGGTATATGTGAGGCTTGCCCGGGAACAATAACTTGATCGCGGCTTATTTCAAACGGGATTCGTGGCGAGGTGGTGGTGGTGGTGGTTGGGGGGGGGGAACCCCCAATTCTCTCCACAATACATTGTTAACGTGACAAAAACCCATCGGCCGTTACCAGCAGCTGACATAGCCTCCTCCCTCTGCTAAGGGTGGGGACTAAATAGCTGATGATGTTGAAGAAGAAAGGGAGGCTGAAGATATTTAACACCCCCCCTCTCCTCTCTCTCTCTCACCGAGACCTCCATCTGTCACGAATGACACACAACCAGAAGGCTGTAATTAGCAAATATGTCATTAAGAGAAAGACGACGTTGGGACGCGGCTCTCCAGAAACCCGCTGCTCTTTTCCCGGTCGACCCCTGCGCCGCGCACACCCTCCCCAAGAAAAGGAGTGTTCAATGGCCGCATAGAGGGAGAGACAAAACCCCATTCACCGGCGGCTTCCCTCCCAGACCCACAGCCCCGCTTTCCGGGCGAAACAAGCCGCTTGAAACAGCAGCGATTCACACACAAAGCACAACGTGGACTCACAAAAGACAAACGATAAATACACTTGTGTTTGCCCCCCCATCCACCCACCCACCCACGCCTTAGCCAGGTCAACATCACCCCTTCTCCGCCCCCCCCACCTCCTTTCTTTCAACGACACATCTTCTAAAGATGGACCACCGCTACACAACACGCAAGCTTAAGCGGTTCCCAGACCTTAAAGAGTTGCTGCTGCTGGGGGGGGGGGGTCCCAACATGGTCATTTCGGAGAACAGCGTGAAGACATCAGTGTCACGGCTTACTGACAATAGTCAAAATCCAACTCACGGTCAAACGGGATTCACAACGAGGCTCCCTCCTCTCTCTCTCTCTCTGCGTTTTCCGAACGGAGAAGCAACTACGGGCCTCTGGCGGGGAAAGCCCTCAGCGAGGTAAAGGTTGAAACAGTCTCCAACAGTCGGTCCGCCGTCCTCATGTTTTCAGTGGGCACATGGGTCGTCCCGTCTCGCTCCCATTCTTCCCTCCTCGGTCGGTGTGCCGAGCGGCGCGGCGCGCTGCGCGTCCCCGTCATTTCCTGTCCAGCCCCGGACTCAGCCTCGATTTCAACCGACCGCCTCGGCGAGGCAAGCGCGAGAAACCCGCGCGGTGGGGGCTTGTGACGCCAAATGTCGCACCCCTAAAAAAAAAAGGAGACCGTATCCCGTCTGGTCCTTGGCTCCGCGGGAACGCGCAGCGAATCCCTTGTCTTTTACAGTTGCACTTCTCGCGGGGGAAATGAAAAATGGCAACACGTAATTCGTTTGATAGATTTTTATTTATTTTTTTACCCATTCTACTTTCATCTATTAGCTCTTCAATTATGATTTCTGTCTGTTCCGATTCGATCAATTTTATTTTGAGTCACATCATTCTATGCTGTGATTCATTTTTATCTTCTTAGCTACTGTAAAGTTTTAATTTTCCAGTTTCTACTTTATCTATTTTGTCTGCATTATTTCGTCATTGTGCACTTTCGCTTAACGTAAAGCGCGTTGCGCTGCCTCGATGCAGGGAACGTGCTATATAAGTAACGTCTGGTTGATTGACTCCTGGGTTAAAGTCGGCATTTCTGGAGAATTCATACGACAGCGTCATTCTGTTTGTGGAAAACAACACATTTCAACACGAAGCTCTAGCTTATTCTCCTGCATGCTGTTTAACCGATAACCTTAAGTCGCATTTAACACAAAATGACAGTGAGGTGCCGTCAACTGTACATTAAAACGTTTTGCACAGGATGCTGCCATCGCAAAGCGCAGCAACTGCAAACCAATCTGCTGGCTGACCGCTTTCCTCCGTGCACACGGTTGCAAAACAGCAACAGGCAGAATCGGGGAAAGGCAGTTTGCGCCATCTAGTGGAAAGAAAAACCGCTGCAGAGTCAGAGTCTGTAGCGCGTATCGCTTGGGTTCTCGTTTCAAATGAGTGACAAAAATTTCCAAAATTGCATCCAATATCTAAAAAAGTTTTTTTTACATTATTTGCCCCTCAAATAAATGCAGAATTGGGGTTTTGTAATCATCTTCTCCGTTTTCTAAATTTTATTTCATAGTTTGACAAATGAAGAAAAAAAATGCGGTATTGCTATCCCAGTTAAAAAGTTAAAACTGGAGACAGCTTCCGGTATGCCCCCCCCCCCCATTCACTCTCCGTGGATCTGCTCAGTGGCGTTCCCAAGCCAAGAACGGAGCTTGGACAGGTGTCGCCACACCATCCGGTCTTGCGCAGTAGATGCATGTCCAGTGCACGTCACAGCAACGACGACGGACACGTATCGATGACGATGGGAGGAAGGTGTGAGGTGTGATTCTGGTTTGGATTCTCCCCCATGGACCAGTCCAGCTTCACTGCCCCCCCCCCCCCCGAACGTGTGTAAAACTGAACTGGATTAACGGGACTGACGGGGGCCGCAGCACATAAGCGTCATACGTCCTTATTCACTGGCAAGGGATATTCAGTGAACCCTTATGGCAAATGTTACTCTCAGACGCACATTAGTTGAATAAAAGAACATAGATATTTACATGCAGAAGATTTATATTTGAAGTTGAGAAGCTTCTGACTGCAAGCCGCGGGACCGGGGAGTTGGAAGTGTGGATAAACGTCTGCCATCGTGACACCGGTCAGTCGAAACATGAAAACCACTGACACGTAAATGAATAACATGGATTACCTCGTTGCAGTGGCACCTGTCAAGGGGTGGGATATATTAGGCAGCAAGTGAACAGTCAGTCCTTGAAGTTAATGTGTTGGAAACGGGAAAAATGGGCAAGCAGAAGGATGTGAGTGACTTTGACAAGGGCTGAATTGTGCTGGCTGGATGACTGGGTCAGAGCATCTCCCAAACGGCAGGTCTTGTGGGGTGTTCTCTGGTATGCAGTGGTCAGTACCTACCAAAAGTGGTCCAAGGAAGGACAACCGGTGAACCGGTGAATGGGTCATGGGCGCCCAAGGCTCATCGATGCGTGTGGGGAGTGAAGGCTAGCCCGTCTGGTCTGATCCCACAGAAGAGCTACTGTAGCTCAAACTGCTGAAAAAGTTGATGCTGGCTATGACAGACAGGTGTCAGAACATACAGTGCATCATAGCACTGTGTATGGGGCTGCGTAGCCGCAGAGCGGTCAGAGTGTCCATGATGACCCCTGTCCACGCCGAAAGCACAAGAGCGTCAGAACTGGACCATGGAGCAGTAGATGAAGGTGGCCTGGTCTGATGAATCACGTTTTCTTTTACATCATGTGGATGGCGGTGTGTGTGTGTGTGTGTGTGTGTGCGCGTCATTTACCTGAGGAAGAGATGGCACCAGGATGCATTATGGGAAGAAGGCACGCTGGCGGAGGCAGCGTGATGCTCTGGGCAATGTTCTGCTGGGAAACCTTGGGTCCTGGCATTCATGTGGATTTTCCTTTGACACGTACCACCTACCTAAATACTGTTGCAGACCAAATACCCCCCCCCCCATAGCAACGGTATTCCCTGATGGCGGTGGCCTCTTTCAGCAGGATAATGTGCCCTGCCACATCGCAAAAATGGTTCAGGAATGGTTTGAGGAACATGATGAAGAGGTCAAGGTGTTGCCTTGGCCTCCAAACTCCCAAGATCTCAATCTGTTCGAGCATCTGTGGGATGTACTGGAAAAACAAGTCCGATTCGTGGAGGCCCCACCTCCCAACTTTACAGGACTTAAAGGATCTGCTGCTAACGTCTTGGTGCCAGATACCAGAGGACACCTTCAGAGAGGTCTTGTGGAGTCCACGCCTGGACGGTTCAGAGCTGTTTTGGAGGCATGAGGGGGACCTACACAATTCATGACTGTCTACCTGGGGGCTTCACAGCCTCCTCGTGTCTACCCATAAGTTCAACAAGCGATGTTGACCTCTGGCCAGAAGGGGGCACTGCAGAGATGTAAGCGACGGAGAATCAGGATAGACTATAGTACAATAGAAGAATAGAATAGAACCCAAACCTGTGTTTTTTATCACGTAACGTGAAAGGACACTCTGAACCCCCCCCACCCCCCACCCCGACGTTTATTCACACAGATTCTAAGTGAAAAACCACACGAAGGGCAACAAGCTGAGAGAAGTAAATGGCAGTGCTGTGAAATAAGGTCTGCCAGAGCACGCCTTCTCTTAAAAAACAACAACATACATACTTACATACACATCCCTGTTAAAATGACAGGTTTTTGTGGTGCAAAAAAAGAAAAGAAAAAGAAACCAAGACAGGTCATGTCTGAACTTTTTCCACCTTCAACGTGTGAAACCTATAACATTCAAGTGAAAAACGAACCGAAACCTTTTTAGGGAAAAAAACAAAAACAACCTCAAAATGTACAATAAACTGGTTGCACAAGGGTGCGCACCACTAAAATAGTGAAAAGCTACTTTATTTGACATTGTATTCTTACAGCGAATTGTATTCTTACAATGAAATGTGTTCTCTGCGTTGAACCCATCCTGTTGTATAGGAGCAGTGGGCAGCTGCAGCGCCCGGGGACCAACTCCAGCTCTTCTTTCCATTGCCTTGCTCAGGGGCACAGACAGGAGTATGAACCCTAACATGCATGTATTTTCATGGTGGAAGGAAACCAGAGCACCCGGAAGAAACCCACGCAAACATGCGGAGAACATGCAAACTCCACACAGAAAGGACCTGGGACGGCCTGGGGTTCGAACCCGGGACCTTCTTGTTGTGAGGCAACAGTGCGAACCACTGGGCCATCGTGCCGCCTAATACTGTTGAAGCACCTTTGTATTTTGGGCAGCACTCGGTCTGTTTGGGTGAGAGTCCATCAGCTTGGCACATCTTGACTTGGCAGTATTTTCACACTCTTCCTTGTGAAAACGGTGTAGATCCATCAGATTGCGAGGGCATCTCCTGTGCACGGCCCTCTTCAAGTCGTCCCCACAGAGTCTCTATTGGATTCAGGTCTGGGCTCTGGCTGGGCCTTTTCAAAACGCTTATCGGCTTCTGGTGAAGCCGTTCCTTTGTTGATTTGGATGTTTGCTTTGGGTTGTTGTCATGCTGAAAGGGGAAATTCCTCTTCCTCTTTCTAGCAGACGCCTTAAGGTTTTGCAGCAAGACCGACTGGTATTTGGAGCTATTCATGGTTCCCGCCACCTTGACTAAAAACCCAGTTCCAGCTGGAGAAAATGCTTCACCGTGGGTCTGCTGTTCCTCTGGTGATGTGCTGTGCTGTTTTTGGGCCAAACATACCTTTTGGAATTTTGACCAAAAAGTTCCAACCTTGGTCTCATCAAACCACAACACATTTTTCCACCTGGTTTTGGGAGACTGGATGTATCTTTTTGCAAAATTTAGCCGGGCTTTGGTGTTTTTTTCATGTGAAAATGCTTCCATCTTGCCACCCTATTTCATAGCCCAGACATATGAAGAATAAGGGAGATTGTTGTCACATGTAGGGAACAACCAGGACTTGGCAGAAATTCCTGCAGCTCCTTTAATGCTGCCGTAGGCCTCTTGGCAGCCTCCCTGACCAGTTTTCTACTTGGCTTCTCGTCCATTTTGGAAGCACGTCCTGATCTTGGTAATGGTCCTGCTGTGCCATATTTTCTCCACTTGTTGATGATTGCCTTCACGGTGTCTCATGGTTTATCTGATGCCTTGGAAACTATTTCGTACCCGTCTCCTGATCGACACCTTTCAACAATGAGACCCCCGTCCATGCTTTGTAAAGCGCTCTGTGGACCGTGGCTTTTACAGTCGGATGCAACCAAGAAGATGTCAGGAAAATCCTACAGGAACAAGCTGAACTTAGTCACAGTCAGTTTAACTGATGGCAGGTGTACACTGACTACTATTTAACATGAGTTTGAATGTGATTGGTTAATTCTGAACACAGCCACACCCCCAATTATAAAAGGGTGTGTGGATTTTACAGGTTGCAATTTCCCATTAAGGGTGGAGAAGGTTCTGACGTGACTTATCTTGGCTTCATTTTTTTTACATCACAAAAACCTGCCATTTAAACAGGGGCGAGAGAGAGAGAGAGAGAGAGAGAGAGAGAGAGAGAGAGAGAGAGAGAGAGAGAGAGAGAGAGAGAGAGAGAGAGAGAGAGAGAGAGAGAGAGAGAGAGAATGTTGAAAATCATGGTTATTTCCCTTGAAAGAGTTGGTGTTGGTGGATAGGGACAGCGTTACTCATTTAGTGCCTTGTATTCAAATTGATGATCTTCAGGTTTTGCAAGCCTGTCTACGTGGCTTTACACTTCTCACTGCACCGACAGCATGGATCCATCAAATTCAGGACAAACCTGTGGATTGTTGTCCTCAGCGGGTCACATGACCTTCACATGTTGCATAAACAGTTTTGCACACACACATATATATTGTAGTGAGTGACTAAGAAGTCAAAGAAAATTGCATCCAACCAAAAGTCAGCATTTTCTTTAGAAAATGAGGTAAAAGTTTACGATTTTTATACGAGTATTTTTTTTTGTTAAGTACAGTAACAAAGCACTAACCACTGAACCGGCTTTCAAAACTAAGACTGATAGATGCTGGATTTGAGCCCACATTGCTAAGGAGCCCGACCCACTGAACTAAGAAGTCCGTCTCGTTCCTTCCACCATCAACAAATTTTTCAGTATTTTCTTTGGATATTGGCTTTGAGACCGTTTCATGAACCCTACTCATCCTGATATCCCTGGATGATGTTTAGAAAGTGACACTTCCATTGGGAGTTGAACCCAGAACCACTGGACCCTCATGTAGCCACTTAGCCCACTAAACCATAAGGTCAAGACACAGCGCAGTGTCATCTGCAAACATTTCCTCTGGAAACCCTCTGTTCAGCTGAGCTTTACCGCCTGTTCTCTGACTGGTTTTCTCTCTCATGGACACTCATGCTGTAAAATAGGTTTGGTGATGGAGTGACTTCTCACCTTTTGTAACAGTTAATATATAAAGTTAGCTTTGTACAATAGCTTTGATTGTTGTTAGCATCATAAGATCTGCATCTAAACAGCTATATTAAGATTCATTGTTCATATCATTCATCTTTCTATTCAATAAGGGTGTTTTTGCTGTTATTCTACATGCATTCTTGATGTGTCTACCTATACCTGTTTGCTGCTGCACAAAACAACTGCACGAATAAAGCTGATCTTATATAAAAACACAAGATGATTTATTAAATGTGCTTTTCCTCCACTGATTGGTTTTCTTGCTGTCAAGCAAAGCACACTATGGTTACTCTCATGATTATTATTTTCCTCCGCAACCATTTTCTTCAGAAGATGTGACCTTTTATTTTTTACCTCGGTTGTGGAAGTTAATATAGGAACTGAAGGACATGACCAGAGAGTGCACCCTGTCTGCAACTTTTTCGCACGTCATTCTAGTAAAATGACGTGCAAAATAGAAAATAACCAAACAACAGCAGGCCACGTAAATTCATGCACAGAAAGTGGGTCACAGCAAAACCAAAGCGTTTGCTTTATCCATCTTCGAATTAAAAAGGTCTTTCTTGCAGTTCTTATAATTTTGCAACAAGTTGGATATTTACGCCTTGAGGTTTCTCAAACTTGTCTGAAAAGCAAGGCAAGCTGTTCTGTGTCTTTGCTGTCTGATTTTTGTGAAATTATCCACATAAAACAGGCGTGCATACGGAATATAATAGACTAGAATAATATCAATAATAATTAATAAAATTGCTGTTTTTTTTCTGGGTTAACCAGCATTTACTTTTATATTTACTAACACCATTTACTTTTATTTACATATTTATCACAAAAAATGTATTAAATACCAGAATTGTACTTTTTCATTGAACGACTTCACTCACTGGATTAACTGCGCTTACTTTTACTCGTACTACATATTAATGTCTTAGACTCATTGAAAGTTGGAAATCCACTTTTGATATCTAAGGTCCTGGGTTCGAACCCCGGGGTTGTCCAACCTTGGGGGGGGGGGGTCATCCCAGGTCGTCCTCTGTGTGGAGTTGGCATGTTGTCCCCGTGTCTGTGGTGGGTTTTCTCCGGGCGCGCTGGTTTCCCCGACCATCAAAAAAGACATGCATGTTAGGGTTAATACTCCTGTCTGTGCCCCTGAGCAAGGCAATGGGAAAAGAGCTGGAGTAGGGCCCCGGGTGCCGCAGCTGCCCGCTGCTTCTAGATACACAGATAGGATGGGATAAAAAAAGTACATTTAGTACATTTGAGATACTTATCAGATAACTTGCAAGACTTTTTCCTCAAGTAATATTTGACCTTCGACCTCACCGAGGACCGCTTGTTGGTACGATTGTACATCTGAACGGCCTACCTATCCGGAAGCTATCCAGAATATCCACCTACCAGTAATAAGCTACTCTGTGCTCCTCGCAGCACAACAAACACTTGTACCAAATGTCACAGCCACTGGGAGAGAGAGAGGAAACTTGAGAAGAGGGGGTGGGTGTGCTGCCACAGGATGTTGTCCCATAAGAGGAGGTGCGAGGTGAACCAGCTGCCATGCTGAAGGAACCACTCAGTGTGAAGGCAGAACACGAAGAAGATGCCTCGCCGGTGAAGGGGAAGGGCATGTGAATCTGAAGTGGCTGATATGAAAGCGGATCTTGTTCTGGGGAATGTGTTCGGCCTCTGACTGACAGACGGTAGGTCTCTCGCGGGCGTATTATGCAGCTTTAGGTGATGCGGCGTAGTGCGAGCGCGGTTTTCTCGCCGGTTTCCACTGCGGACGACTATCTGGAGTATTCTTCTGGACCCGTTCACGCAATAAACCCACAGGGAACCCCGCGCAAGAGGTCAAGATGAAGGTTTGCTGCGTTTTCACGGCCCTGCTCGGCTTCAGCTTGTGTGCCGCCATCCAGTCTATGAGCAACATGGCCTGCGACAGTAAGTTGTACTTGTAAAATTCAAGTGAGGTTGGCTGTAGAATAAGCAGAATGAAAATACGTCAAAGGAAATTTGTTGGATGTTACCGACTGTAGCAGCCGACCGATTTTGTTGATGAAAAAGCGGATTGTGCACCCACTCCTCACCAGCAGTAACACACATGGGCTTTACTGGAAAACAGATGTTGCTAAACTTGCACATTGTGCAGTTACTCATATTTTCTGCTCAGCGTCTATCAATTTAACAAATAACGGCACATTGCAAAAACCACAAATTCTGACACTGGGTAGTGAAACTTAATGACTCAAGTCTTCTATTCCTGTCACAGTGTACTAACTAATGCCTTACTGTGAAATCTCAGATTTACTTAAAGTGCTGAACGTGTCAACACGTGCCGTCACGGAACTTTGTGGCGGTTGAGTAACTGTGAAATGGCGAGAATCAAAGATCCAAATGCAAATGGGCGCCTATGACAATTTTTTTCTGCAGGATCTGCTCTAGTGACTTCCTTTGCAAGGGTGGCACGCGGCGGTTAAAAACAGCCACCTGCCTGATCAGCTTGAGATTTAAGGTTGGAAAAAAATTTTTTTTTTTTCAAAAAGTCACAAAGGAATGCAGCATAACTGCACTGCAGTATGAAAGGCTTGCGGGTTTGCTTTTACATAAGCGCAGAACCATCACGCTAACTCAGAGATCTCACAGGAGGGTCTGTGTATGAGAGACTAGGGCGACACGGGGGTGCAGTGGTTAGCGCGGTCGCCTCGCAGCAAGAAGGCCCTGGGTTCAAGCCACGGGGTTGCTGAACCTTGGGGGTCGTGCTCTGTGTGGAGTTTGCATGTTCTCCCCGTGTCTGCGTGGGTTTCCTCCGGGGGCTCCGGTTTCCTCCCACAGTCCAAAGACATGTGGGTCAGGTGAATCGGCCATATTAAATCGCCCCTAGGTGTGAATGTGTGTATCAGCCCTGTGATGGCCTGGTGGCCTGACCAGGATGTCTCCCCGCCTGCCACCCAATGACTGCTGGGATAGGCTCCAGCACCCCTGAGAGCAGGAAAAACGGTTTGGATAATGGATATATACTTATAAACCAGAATATTTTCACCATGGCCAACTGTATTTTCCAGGTGAGCCGGAGAGAGTCTGCGTACAGGTCGGTGGCAACGTGTCCGTGCCCTGTCTATACCTGCCCAACAAAGATGTGGACTTCTTTTTTTACAAGGGCAAAGAGGAGATTGCTGTATACCGCGCAAACAACGCGTCCAGCTCCCCGGAAAGCGGTGAACACGTCAAACACATCACGGAGCATGTGGAGTTTCACACAAGTGAGAAGGACCAGTTGTTCAGTTTTGTCCTCTCTGTAGTGACCGCAGAGGACACCGGACTCTATAGGTGCAAGATGAATGTCATATTCCCCCCTCCTCTCTTCGTTGCTGACAATTCATCTAGGATCTTAGTCCTGGTGGAAGGTGAGGAAATGATGTTCCACACCCACACACCCACACACACACACACACACACACACATCTATGAACACCTAGACAATGTGGCTGATAGACGTTGATTTGGGCACTGGGCTAGCTGTTCTCGGCGCCTATGGCGTCATCATTGCCGATGTGAACTGAGAAAGCAGCTCCTCTGATTACGTGACCCTCAAAATGTGCAGCGTGCGCACAACGGGATGCACGTCTGCAACGTCTCGCACGTGCACACGCATCTAGTGACGTCACTTATTACTTTAATCATCAGGTATTTTGTACTGTTTCTTTCTAGTGGGGAAAAAAAAGTATAACAGGTCGAAGTTAGGGGCGTCCGGGTGGCGTAGCGGTCTATTCCGCTGCCTACCAACACGGGGATCGTCGGTTCGAATCCCCGTGTTGCCTCCGGCTTGGTCGGGCGTCCCTACAGACGCAATTGGCCGTGTCTGCGGGTGGGAAGTTGGATGTGGCTATGTGTACTGGTTGCTGCACTAGCGCCTCCTCTGGTCAGTCGGGGCGCCGGTTTGGTGGTGGTGGACTGGGGGGAACAGCGTGATCCTCCCACGCGCTACACCTCTCTGGTGAAACTCCTCACTGTCAGGTGAAAAGAAGCGGCTGGTGACTCCACACGTATCGGAGGAGACACGTGGTAGTCTGCAGCCCTCCCCGGATCGGCAGAGGGGGTGGAGCGACGACCGGGACGGCTCGGAAGAGTGGGGTAATTGGCCGGATAGGATTGGGGGAGAAAAAGGGGCGAAAAATCCAAAAATAGAAAAGGTTGAACTTAGTTTTTCTGTTTTTCTCTTTTTAAAAGAGGTCCCCATAGTTCAGCTTCTCTCAGCCACTTTTCCCGATATGCATTAAGCTATGAGACACTCATTTACATACAGCCAATCAGATCAAATCAGCAAAACTGCGGAACCCCGCCCACACATATCTGTACTTGTCACTCAAAGGTCCGCTCATGAAGGTCACCTTGAATATTTCCTTGCTCAGGTCACCAGTGCATAAACAAGGCAACCTGTGGTAGCCTTGTACAAGACAGGAACGACACGGACCACATCCCCGTTTGGATTTGGGCACTGGTAGCTTTTCTCGGTACCTATGGCATCACGGTCACCATCATCGCCATTGTAAACCGGGTAAGGTGCTTCTCAGACACATTTGACCCTCAAAATGTGCAAACATGCACACAATGGGACACACATCTTCAAAGTCTCACACATGCGCACACAACGCATGCACAGTTGCATCCGTTAAAGGGGTACAGCTTGGTCGTCCGGGTAGCATAGCGGTCTATTTCGTTGCCTACCAACACGGGGATCGCCGGTTCGAATCCCCGTGTTACTTCCGGCTTGGTCGGGCGTCCCTACAGACACAATTGGCCATGTCTGCGGGTGGGAAGCCGGATGTGGATATGTGTCCTGGTCACTGCACTAGGTCGTTCGGGGCGCCCGTTCGGGGCGCCCGTTCGGGGGGGGGGTACTGGGGGGGGTAGCGTGATCCTCCCACGCGCTACGTCCCCCTGGCGAAACTCCGCGCTGTCAGGTGAAAAGAAGCGGCTGGCGACTCCACATGTATCGGAGGAGGCATGTGGTAGTCTGCAGCCCACCCCGGATCGTCAGAGGGGGTGGAGCAGTGACCAGGACAGCTCGGAAAATAGGGTAATTGGCCGGATACAATTGGGGAGAAAAAGGGGGGACACCCCCCAAAAAAGGGGGTACAGCTTGAACCCCGTTAAACGAGAGCCATATTATCCTCTATACGTTGACTCCTTACAGATGTCCTCTTGTGTGGTTTTATGAAAATGCACAGAACCACAGGATTAGCGTGCAAAGTGCAGGACATGTTTGCATCTGGACATGCAAAGTGCAGGACATGTTTGCATCTGGACATGCAAAGTGCAGGACATGTTTGTATCTGGACATGCAAAGTGTAGGACATGTTTGTATCTGGACATGCAAAGTGTAGGACATGTTTGCATCTGGACATGCAAAGTGCAGGACATGTTTGTATCTGGACATGCAAAGTGCAGGACATGTTTGTATCTGGACATGCAAAGTGCAGGACATGTTTGTATCTGGACATGCAAAGTGCAGGACATGTTTGCATCTGGACATGCAAAGTGCAGGACATGTTTGTATCTGGACATGCAAAGTGCAGGACATGTTTGCATCTGGACATGCAAAGTGCAGGACATGTTTGTATCTGGACATGCAAAGTGCAGGACATGTTTGCATCTGGACATGCAAAGTGCAGGACATGTTTGCATCTGGACATGCAAAGTGCAGGACATGTTTGCATCTGGACATGCAAAGTGCAGGACATGTTTGCATCTGGACATGCAAAGCGCAGGACACGTTTGCGCCTTTTTGCATCTTCAGTGCAACGGGTTTAAACACCTCAGAAGAGCTCTCGTCAGCCTGTGATGGCATTTACGCACACAGACGTTAAAGTCAGACCAAAATAGATAGTGATATTTTCTAACATCACCTGTTACTTTATTCATCACGCCTCTCTTTCCTGTGGAAAAAAGTACGAACAGTTGAATTTTGCTTTTCTATCATTTTTTCTCTCACTTTGAAAGAGCTCCCCGTAGTTCAGCTTCTCTCAACCACTTTTTCTAACACCCATGACGTCATCAGACACTCATTTACATACAACCAACCAGATCAAATCGTCAAAATGTGAAACCGCGCCGACCCATATTTGTACTCGTCACTCAAAGATCAGCTCATGAATATTCACGAGATTAGATCGTCACAAGTTCTCAAAACAATCGAGAACAGTTAGGCAGAAAGGTATATTAAAAAAAAGAAAAATGCATTAGTGTTTGCATCCACAAAGATACAAGTCATGACAGACACGCTCCCCTTCATGGACCTGTACCCAGACATGTCATAATTAAAAGGGTGAGTCATGACTTCACGTCAGTTATAAACTCAATAATCCAGCCATTATCCACACCGCTTATCCTGCTGTCAGGGTCGCGTGGAGGCTGGAGCCTATCCCAGCAGTCACTGGGCGGCAGGTGGGGAGACACCCTGGACAGGCCGCCAGGCCATCACAGGGCCCACACACACACACACACACACACACACACATTCATCCCTAGGGACAATTTAGTACAGCCGAGTCACCTGACCTACATGTCTTGGGACTGTGGGAGGAAACCCACGCAGACACGGGGAGAACATGCAAACTCCACACAGAGGACGACCCGGGATGACCCACCAAGGTTGGACTACCCCGGGGCTCGAACCTGGGACCTTCTTGCTGTGAGGCGACCGTGCTAACCACTGCGTCACCGTGCTGCCTGAACTCAATAATCCGATACAGAAAAAAGATCAATTATGCAAATAAAAACCAAAATTTTACTTTTATAAAACCCTTTCCTTACATAATCTTCCATCACTCTGATACCACCTACTACGTTACACACTTTGAAATTTACACTATTAGGGGCGTCCGGTACCCGGACCATTGTCTACCAACACGGGGATCGCTAGTTCGAATCCCCGTGTTACCTCCAGCTTGATCGGGCATCCCTACAGACACAGCTGGCCGTGTCTGTGGGTGGGAAGCCGGATGTGGGTATGTGTCCTGGTCGCTGCACTAGCGCCTCCTCTGGTCGATCGGGGCGCCTGTTCGGGGGGGGGGACTGGGGGAATAACGTGATCCTCCCACGCGCCACGTCCCCCCGGTGAAACTCCTCACCGTCAGGCGAAAAGAAGCGGCTGGCGACTCCACGTGTATCGGAGGACACATGTGGTAGTCTGTAGCCCTCCCCGGGTCGGCAGAGGGGGTGGAGCAGCGACCGGGACGGCTCGTAAGGGTGGAGTAATTGGCCAAGTACAATTGGGGAGAAAAAAAGGGGGACATCCAAAAAAAAAAAGAGAAAAAGAAAAGAAAAGAAATTCACACTGTTGATATTATTTATGGCAGCACAGTGCCGCAGTGGTTAGCGCGGTCGCCTCACAGCAAGAAGGTCCTGGGTTCGAGCCCCGGGGTAGTCCAACCTTGGGGGTCGGCCCGGGTCGTCCTCTATGTGGAGTTTGCATGTTCTCCCCGTGTCTGCGTGGGTTTCCTCCCACAGTCCAAAGACATGTAGGTCAGGTGACTCGGCTGTACTAAATTGTCCCTAGGGATGAATGTGTGTGTGTGTTTGTGTGTGTTGGCCCTGTCTGATGGCCTGGCGGCCTGTCCAGGGTGTCTCCCCGCCTGCTGCCCAGTGACGGCTGGGTTAGGCTCCAGCATCCCCGCGACCCTGAGAGCAGGATAAGAGGTTCGGATAATGGATGGATGGATGGATATTATCAGCCTCAAAAGGTGGCCAAACTCTGCTCTGTAAATAAACTGATTCGCCCCTCTGCTTTCGCTCACACCTTTCTCTAACCCATCTCCCTCATGTCCTTCAGCACAAGCTGAGGAGGGCAGAGTACAGCCAGAGCGACTACATGAACACCAAACCCACCGTTCACAAAGGCCACGGGAGGACGAGAGGACTCCAGCATCCTATACCACGCCACTTCTGAACCACTATTTCCCCTGTAGTGCTTACAGGACCGCTTGCAGCCAACCCTGTGGACATCTGTGGGGATCTAGGGATTACCAGACGACAGGGGGAGTCATTCTCAGAGTTTGGTGCATTAGTGCAGGCATCAGTGAAGGGCGTGCATGCTTTCTTTCCTGTGTTCATGAAGTCTGAGTTACACAGTTTATTAGGAAATATGTCAAAATAAAGAAAAATAAAACTTACACCTCTTTGAGTGTCTTTTCATCTCGCACACCTTGGCATGCACGCATGCACTCACACAGTATCTGGTTGGGGGGGGGGCGAGGAACCACATACATACTTGGTGGTTTTGCTCACGCCTACATTTTGCAACATCGGTCATGGTGAGAAAGCCAAAAAAAAAAATCAAGTCTTCTAAGTCAGAGGTTGTTTTTTTTTTATAGGCCGCCCAAAATTTAAAAAAAATCACAGAAAGAGCGCCTTTTCACGGCACCGTTGACAATCCGCTATACTTTTTTCCCCCTTCCCAGTCTGTCCTTTTATTTCTAGTAAAAAAAAAAAAAAAAAAGGGAAGGAAGGAAAGTCGACGCCCTCGCACCCTCGCCAACATCATTAGCGCGGCTGATGAGACCCAGATAACACGAGCGAAGGCTCTGAAACAATAACAACCTGCACCGCTTCCTGTCTAGCCTCTGGAGCGTCTCTCTCGCCCGCGATTTGCAAATGCACCCCGGCAGCATCAAAGGGGCTACACCTTTACCTACAGCGAATCACCTTGCAGCTTCCACCGCGAGCGCGGGCACGCGCGAACGCTCGGTTTCAAGCGGCGGCCTCGAACGTCAACATCCGCTCATGCCGAACGACAACACGGGCGAGCGAGTGAGAACGCTTCGGCAGGGATTTTTGCAGTGGAGGTGGCGTCAGCAGTTATGGACATAGCGTGGGTGTGTCACGGTGCTCCCGCCGCCTGAGAGGCCATTTCCTGCGCATCAACACATTCTGGTAAACGCGTTGACGTGACATGTGCAGCTGGTACTTTTTCCGGTAAGAGGTGAACGAACTAGTTTTACGGTAAAACAACGCAGCCCGTCTCAATCCATCAATCTATCAAAGTTGCATTTTATATTGCGCTTTTCTAGCTGCAACAGCCACTCAAAGCGCTTTACAACACACACACACACACACACACACACACACACACACACACACACACACACACACACACACACACACACACACACACACACCCTTAAGCCAACTAGACTACTCAGTGGAGATGTGTGAGGCTCAGTAGTTTATTCATAAACTAAATAACAGGAGAGTCACAACAGGCTTTCATAATGTAATGTAATTGAAATTCCGTGCGTTTGATGTCAGGGTCGTTTTTCTCAGATTGTTTACATTTATGAAGCCACTGAACAGCGTGCACCTTTTCATCGGCGCTTATGCATGATATGGTGTACACGTTACTGATCGCTGCACAGGCGGAGACGGCCAGATCGAGTATGGATCACCCAAGGGGGGGTTCACGTCACGACCCCTCGACTCGAGATGCCCGTCACTCCGCTTTCTGTTCAGTGTCCGCCCCCTCGTTTTCCGGAAAGATCCGCGCCCTGAGGACCTCCGCCCTCTGCTCATTGGACAAAGACTTCAAGTCCTGCTCTGTGATCTGGGGAACAGAAGGAAAACAGACATACTGGGCATCACTTGTTTTGTTCGAGACCTATAACAGCTCTACATACGTCCCTAAAATATAAATTCTATAATGACTCTGAAATGATCATTTCATACTTTCATTCAGATTAAAGCATAATTACAGAACAAAAGATACATTGTTTAACATTTGTTGGAATTATTATTTTACAATTGTACGTGCACCTTATTATTTTTTTGTCATTTAAAATAACATATACTGTAAAATCAGCAGTGATAGCTAAAATGTATGTTAATAGTAGTGTTAGTATAGTACGGTTTGGAGACAAAGCAAGAGAGGCAAGATTGAGATGGCTTGGACATGTGTGGAGGAGAGATGTTGGGTATATTGGGAGATGGATGCTGAATATGGAGCTGCCAGGGAAGAGAAAAAGAAGAAGGCCAAAGAGGAGGTTTATGGATGTGGTGAGGGAGGACATGCAGGTGGCCGGTGTGACAGAGGAAGATGCAGAGGACAGAAAGAGATGGAACGGATGATCCACCATGGCAACCCCTAACAGGAGCAGCCGAGAGTAGTAGTAGTAGTAGTAGCAGTAGTAGTAGCAGTAGAAGTAGTAGTATAGTATGATGTGATAAAAATGATCAGTGATGAGCCTCTCATGGAGTAACAGTAACATAAGCGTTAAACGTTAACTTAGTAGCTGCATTTTATCAATATGGACTATGGGTTCAGATAATCAACTACTTGTTAATAGCACAATTTTACTTATATATATATATATACACATACACACACATATATATGTATACACACACAGTAAGGTGATTGACATGATTTTCAAGCCAACAGTCTTCTTCTATGGAGTGTTACAATTTGAACGCTACCCCTCTTGATAGTACTTTGAATACAAACAGAAGCCAATGATTCAATGCGCACAATGTATTGATCTCACAAATTATATTTCAGACATCCATCCATCCATTATCCAAACCGCTTATCCTGCTCTCAGGGTCGCGGGGATGCTGGAGCCTATCCCAGCAGTCATTGGGCAGCAGGCGGTGAGACACCCTGGACAGGCCGCCAGTCCATCACAGGGCCGACACACATACACACACATTCACACCTAGGGACAATTTAGTATGGCCGATTCACCTGACCTACATGTCTTTGGACTGTGGGAGGAAACCGGAGCACCCGAAGGAAACCCACGCAGACACGGGGAGAACATGTAAACTCCACAGACAGGACGACCCGGCCCAGGACGACCCCCAGGTTGGACTGCCCCGGGGCTCGAACCCAGGACCTTCTTGCTGTGAGGCAGCTGCGCTCACCACTGCGTCACCGTGCCGCTATTTCAGACATTGAAATACAAAATTAATGACTCACCACAAGTGGAGTATATCCCAGGACCTTCAAATGGCGAAGCTTTACAGACAGGTAGCCTCGGGGATGGGACGTGCCATAACAGAAAGCGGAATGGGGTGCACAGATGACCGCAATTCTAAAGCATTGGAAAAAGAAACATTCATTCCAACTCAGAAACTGGAAGTTAGGCTGAAAAGTGACTCTTGAAGTTGATGGGAAGGAACCAAACAAGTACAGATGCTACACAGTCCAATAGTGGGTACAGTGTGAGGTTTTGCAAGACACAACCGAGCTGACTAGAACCGAATTCAAACCTGATTTTACTGTATGGCACATGAAGGTTAAATGCTGTCACAGGTATAAACTTGTTTTCGGAGAAGGGCTTGATGTAATCTACATCATTTGAGGTGCTATTGCTAAATTACCCCAACCAGACCAGAGCAGATCAGGGACAAAAACAGAACAATAACCTTGGTTTAATCCAAAAAAACTCGAGCAAACCTTATTTACCACAATGTCGACGTCTCACCTTTGACTGCTCTCTGCTGGAGGAGAGTCCGCTTCCTTCACACACTTTCCTTCAGCCAACGGCAAGGGTTTGGTTATCACACCGTCTGAAAGGCAACATGTCAACACAACCACTTTTGCCGACATATGTAAACACGCATTTTCACTGAAATTGTTTATAAATGCACATGATTTTTTTTTTAAATCTACCTTTTTCAAAAATAAATTTGACGTTTGGTGAAAGAAAAAACAGTTCTGTGAAAAGGCTCACAGTGCATGCGACAACCAATCAGTTTTGGTTTACCTGTTTACAATGAAGTTTTCTGTTTTAGCAAAGGTCGCCAGAATAAAAGGCTGTTGACACTTCTAAGGCATTTTTGCTTTATTCCACAGTACCTCTATTAACGTTTTACTTCCTCAGATGACCCCCATCCCCCACCACCATGGTTTGGCCATTTTACCTACGATGTGAAAGTTTTCCACTATAACCATTTCCTGTAGGGACTCTCTCTCTGCTTCGCCCAATGCATCCCGCAGGCAGATGGAGAATCCAGGGTTGACCGGCCGATCAGTAGATCTGGGGGCTCCCAGGACAGACGGGGGAACAGTCAGGGGCTGGGGTAGGGGAGGACGGTCCAGACGAAGACACAGGTCCACTATCTTAAACATTCTCTCCTGCCTGGACCCTGGATAGAGATGAAGGGAGTGGGGCAGAGAAGATAGAGAGGATAGTCAAATGGCTTATCCCTTTAGCTCTGCAGCCACATTTATGACAACACTGGCCTGGGAGCAGAACCCTCAAAGGCTTTCTCTCCTGTGTTGGCCCCACTCTGTATTTTCCCTCGGAAATTCAACACAGTCTCAGTTGACAATAAAAACAAGCAAGCGGGTGAGTGGGAATAACAGAAGTGAGAGAACAAAGGGCACAACAGAGAGAGAGAGAGAGAGAGAGAGAGAGAGAGAGAGAGAGAGAGAGAGAGAGAGAGAGAGAGAGAGAGAGAGAGAGAGACTGAGAGAAAGACAGAGACAGAGAGCCTGGCAGAGAAAGAAGGTGCGAAAGATTGTGTGAAATGTTCAGCCTGACCTGTAGTGCCGAGCTCATCCAGTGTATTGCTCTGTAGAAGGTGTTCCAGCGGTGCTGACGGGAAGTGGCCCAACAAGCACAGCCAGTAAACGGCCTTTAGCACCTCCGGGGCAGACATCTTAGACAGATAGGACTCCAGAACCCGGGTCAAACTGTCCAGGAACCTGGGAGCAGAAGGTGAAACCCATCAAATAAGTCAAGCCTGGCGGAAGAAGTTTATTTTGTTGAACACAACTCAGGTGTAATGACCGTCTTTATCTACCGATGTGCATAATATTTGTACCATATATCATTTAATATAATATCTAACTTTTATGTATCTGGGTCAGTTGTACATGAAAAGACTTTTATTCCTGAGATGCCGCATTAAATTCCAAATTTACAATTTGGAGTTGTGAAGTACAACACCAGCCTTCTGCTGTTAGGTTAATGTACAGCTCCAATGAAGTAGAAAGCAGCTGACTGTCTTTGGGATTTATGCAAGCCTTTCGTGATGCGAACCATGCTGACTTTAAAATATTAAACTTACTCTGCTCTACTAACTGCAAACTGGCACCACTCAATACCTACAATACCACTGGGCATAGACAGACTTGCAACATCGCTATTAAGTTAGCTACAGTGTGACCCGCCGGGTCTCTGTATGGCCGCTGTATCTCAAAGAGGAACAGACGGTATGAGAGACAGAGGGAGAACAGTGGCCTACTGTTGCCTGAAGTGGCGTAGGTCATAGTTGAGAGAGGCGTAGATTTTGAGCATGCTCAGGAGATCTCGCAGTGTCAGAGCATCAGGGCTTGCCATCAACCTCTCAGCAAAGGCTTCCATCAAGGCTGAGGGACAGAAGGCCAATTCTTCAAATACAGCCAGGCAGAGGATTACCTGAGAAAGATGGAAGAAGGTGTTAGGAGTGCCAAGATAAAGAGGAACGATGTCAGATGAAGTTTTGGACTCTCAAATTACATCCTTTAAATATTCACGAACAACTGAGGTTTAGCAGTGGGGACATTTGGCGTGTATTCATTGGTTTTAGGTTTGTGTAATTAATGTAAACCGTGTGTGTGTATGTGCGTACCTGCTTATTACTCCACATATCCATCGTGGAGGCAATGTAGTCAGAAATGCCATTGAACAGGGTAAGGTCTCTGTACTGCAGCGCCTTGCAGGACTTCAGAACAGTTAACATTCTCTTAAATGGGATTGTGTGGAGATTCTCTGACAGGAAGGACAGTACGAAGAACATGTGATGAATACTGATGAACTCGAAATGAAAACAAGAAAAACTTATCCCAGATCTGACATATGAGGCTAACCAATGGAAAAATATACCATGATGCCTTGCTCCATGACAGAAAAGAAATGCATGGACAACTCAGAACAATGAGGTCTGTCCCCTTGTAGAAGAGAATTTACCTGTGATCGTCTTGATGCAGATGTTCAGCAGTGGTTTGGAGCAGTAGTCCATCGTAACCATAGTGGAGATCATATACTGGCAGTTGGGGAGGCTGAACTGCTGAGACATAGATAAAGCCTTTTTCTGGAAGGAGAGGATGACAAGTAGAGTTTTACTATGCAGCAAATAGCTAGTTACAATTCTGAATTGATGAGGACAACCTGATGACAGAAAAGCGGACATCTTGCGGGGGTGCTCAGTCATTTACTGTGTTGCGTGCAGAGAACGGTGTCGCTCATTGACGTAAAACCCAAAGTGTAATTGTCAATTCGGTTCAACCTCAATAGCTGGAATCTAATTTAAATCCATTTGACACCATTCAAAACCAAAGTTTAAAAGTGCTTTTTAAAGGAACTTATATAGACTGTCAATGGACAACAAGAGAAATAAAAGAACCGTAAGCATATAAAACTTGCTTTTGGGCAACCGATTGTGTCAAAGTTTTGGATTAAAAAGTTATTCAAAGGGCGTCCAGGTAGCGTAGCGATCAATTCCATTGCCTACCAACATGGGGATCGTCAGTTCGAATCCCTGTGTTACTTCCGGCTTGGTTGGGCATCCCTACAGACACAATTGGCCGTGTCTGCGGGTGGAAAGCCGGATGTGGGTATGTGTCCTGGTTGCTGCACTAGCGCTTCCTCTGGTCGGTTGGGGCGCCTGCTCAGGGGGGAGGGGAACTGGGGGGAATAACATGATCCTCCCACGCGCTACGTCCCCCTGGTGAAACTCCTCACTGTCAGGTGAAAAGAAGCAACTGGCAACTCCATGTGTATTGGAGGAAGCATGTGATAGTCTGAAGCCCTCCCTGGATCGGCAGAGGGGGCGGAGCAGCGACCAGGACGGCTTGGAAGAGTAGGGTAATTGGCCAAAAAACGTTATTCAAAAGATGATTCAGCAAAAGCCACTCTACAGGTCTTGGGTAGCTCGTTCTAAACTCGCTCGCTCGTTCGCTCACTCACTCACTCAACTCACTCACAATCAACCAACCACATGTTGCCCCAAGTGCCCGAGTATGTCAGGCTGGAAACCAGCTCATATGGAGTTATGGTTATGATACAGCTCAGTGCCAATCCATGGTATAAAAGTTACTCGTAAAATCTTAAATTCAAATTTCTGAACCTTACAGGTAACTCAGGGGATACAATCTTGCCTTTTGATTGATCTTTGGCCATGACCTGCTCATCTTAATCATGATGAATCATCTTAATTTTCAATAAAAATTTTCCTGAAATGATTATCATATCTGCAATGCGATAGAATCTGAATTCGCAAAAAAGGAATTAATACCTTTCTGAAATCAAATATGATTGTTGCAAACATTTTTTGTTGACTTCTTTGTGGTTCTTAAAGATTAAGGTTATTTCCTGCTCAAAAAAAAAAAAGAAAAAAAAAGGCACCAACCTCTACTTTCTTTTTAAGGCCCAGAGGAGCATCTTTTCCCAGCAGACGCATTATGGTCTGCAGAGTCAATACGTTTTTGATTCTTGGGAGGCGAGCTTCAAAAACCAGCCTTGTGATACAAGAAAAATGAGCACTTTTGTAAAAAGTTATCAAAACTTTGGAGACACATATCTTAAGATAATTTCAGTTAGAAATTATCTTTAAAGAAATGGCATACATTTTCACCAGATCTATGTCAACGTGGGTAGTTCACAATAGGTTCTTTCTATCTACTACAGCCAACACACCATTTTCAAAATCTAATATTAAAACATTAAACCTCGACCATAACAAACTATGTCATCCAAAAGCAAAACCACAACAAATGTCCCAAACAAGCACAACAAAAAGGATCTCTTTCTTGGCTCGAACACACCATTTCATAACACGTACCTCATGCCCTCCTTCAACGCATTGACGTTCAGACTGTTGTCCATTTGCTCCAGAGAAGAGGCCAACACTGACAAACTCTTCTCATCAAATTCATTCAGGTGCTCCTACATTTAAACAAAACACACTTTTGCACAAACACAAACACAAAACTGGTTTGACTGCAGCCATCTACATTACAACACTGATCAAGGACATGTGACAATTACCTGGCAGGCTCGGAGAAAGGTCTGGACCACACGACTTTGCTGGGGCACACCCAGTTTCGTAATGGCCATTAAAGAGAAGGCCTGGTCCTCACTACGCATATGCCCAGCACTCTTCATGGCCATTTGTAGCAGCTTGTCAAAGTGAGGGTGCTCAAACATCAGCTGCAGCTCATAGCGCTGCTGCTCATCTGACATCTTCTTAGTGGTGCTCCACATGGAGGTCAGGCAGTGACTGATCCACTGATGAGGGGCTGAGTACTGAACATGCAAGTCCAGTACATCTGTGGGGGAGCCACACTCCATTAACTGTTTGGAGAAAGTTTTTCTCTTTGATTTCTGCTCGAACAGAGTATCTGTGGATTGGTAATCAGTGGTGGAGGATAAACTCTCTGGTTCCGTTGAAAGATGCTCAGTCTCTTCTGGCCCCACTTTGGAAATCCTACCTTCTGAAAAGTATCTGACCACAGGGACAGGATGCCCAGCCAATGGGCTCCTTCTCTGCTTTGTGCTCAAAATGTGTGGTGATTGCAAATAAGAGGACGAACTGTCTCTGACTGATGTCAGAATGCGAGGACCACACTTCTGCCATAGTGACCTGCGGTTGCAGAGAATCGAGGCCCATCTCAAGAGCTCTTCTCCTGTCACCCGGATAGACATAGTTTTTCGCTTATTAAGAGGGCACTAAAAGAGAAGTGATGCTTTGAGTATGGCGATCCAGAAAGAGAAAAATGGAAGCTAAATTTGGATGCTAAGGTTTTGATCATTCCGCACCGTAAGTCACGTATTGTCATTGTGCATGGCAGATGACATTTTCTCACATCAAGTACTGACAGCCAAGCCTGAAATTTGGGAAGGTATTAGTCAAATATTAGTCAAAAACATAACAATACTCCGTTGTTTAAAAACAACTTATTTTTCTGACTCCAATTTATAGTATTGATTGATACTCCAAAGTAATTCAAAATAAAAACTGCATCAATATATACTTACAATCTATTTAAGATATTCATATTTTAAAAAAGGGTCCGTTAGCCCCACTTCAACTGTTCATAAAGTGACAAGGTCAGGGCACCTCATAGCTTCCTCAGGCTGACTAGCTAGCAAACGCCAGCGAAACTCTTTATAAATCAAGCAATTCAGAAACTATGGACGTTCTCCTGACTGATCACACAACATTTGGCGGGTTATGTTAACATTCAATAAAAAAAAATGCACGAAATATGGGTACGGCTCCTCTTTATCAAGAAAGACAGTTTAGCTGGCTCTTATATATTACAGTCACGATGTCTCCGTAGTTCACCAACCTAGCTCAGACAGATGCTCCGCTCCGTCCCTTCAACCAATGAGAATTGTCATACGCTTGCAGTTATTTACATTATTCCACTGCAGAATAGTGGGTTATTTAGCAACAGTGGGAATTAATATTGGACTAGGGGCAAGGGTTATGGACAGTGTTTTGGATACGAGTGAGGTAAATAACCCTCCGACAAGGGGCTAACACGATAAGTCTGATTGGTTGAGAGCACAGCGAGTAGGCGTGGCCTCTGTCCGATCTATGTTGGTGAACTGGTCACCAGCACACGCGGCTTTGGTTTGTACGTGCGTCGATAATATGTGTCCGTCGGGAACGCTGATAATATCACCGTGTTGACCGGGTCCAAGAAACGGAAAAGATTCAGTGGAATATGGTTCTGAGTAATAACGTGAATAATACAAGAATCCACATAAATAATTACAACTGTGAATGTTTATCTTTTTGAGTAATAGTAATCACTGCAATAGAGTACAATTTTAATTTTATATAATTTTACTCTTCTACGTTATTTTTGTTTTATTTCCTTATCGGACAACATTAAGCGTAACATTGCTGGTATCTTAGCAACAGACGCCATCAAGCAAGATGGCAAAATTTGTCATTGCCGGTAAAAAAGCGTTTTGTTTTGTTTGTTTTTTGTCGTTAGGACAAGTTTGTGGGAATTAAATAGCTATACTGGACACTATACAACAATAACGTCTTTCTATCGTCTCTGACTTTCGTAGGTAAAGCAGACTGCCCCTATTATGCCAAAGCAGAGCTTCTAGGAGACCACCTGCAAGGATCTCTACCAGACTTCAGGATCAAGAAGATCTCCATTCACCCAGACGAATGGAAGGTAGCAGCTCATAATTCCCTCATTCGATTATTACATCTCTTTAGTTTTCGTATGTGCATAATCTCAATATTTGATCATCCCCCCCAACCGTTTTCTCTTGCTGGCCTCTTAACAGGGATGGCTGGAAGATGCCTGCAAGACAAATGGATGGAAACACAAGCAGTCCCCTCTGATATGGAGGGAACTGACAGACATCGGAAGCAAAAAGATGCTGTTAGGGGGCTGCAGTGATTTGCTGGAACATTGTCAGGTAAAGGTACACCAGGTTTCCTCCATTGAAGTCACTTCCAAATGGCATGACCTGGGAGGTGTGTCTGCCTTTCTAAGATCATCAGGTCCCAGCCAAATATCTTTCAAAAATGAAAGTAAAAAGAAATGCTGTTTTAAATTACTTTTAGCTGTGTCAGATATGCGACATTAAATTGCTGATGCTTGCCTAGGAAGGACGTGAAGAGTGGGGTTGTGATGAATTTAAGGGGCAGCCTGTTTTCAGTGTCAGTACAATAGCTCTCTTTTAATGCCATTGCTTCTCGAGTAACTTGCAATCCACCGTTACCAATATTGGATATCGGGCTGATACCAGGCTAAAATGGAGAATCTGTATTAGAGATTGTACCCATGACTAAATAAAAGCAAAATGGCTTGTAATTTATTGCATTTGTGGCACATGGAAGCCTGTATCTCTCTAATGATGGGGAAAAAAACTTGTTCTATCTCAGTTATTTTGCCCATTGCCCAAAGTCTGCACTGTTCAGCAAAAGTAATAGATCAGATCAACTTAAATATTCATGCAGTCAGTAATGGTAGTGGAAAAATTATACTGGTGCACCCCTAGTAACCTGGGATTTAATACTAGTTGATTTTAAAAAGTCTATTGGACATCACATCATGGAAATTTTATACAGGGCACCACTACAAGTTTGTTGCAAACAATTTGTAATTCCAAAAAGCAGCACCAATGGTGTCTATAGTACTGCCTGGCCAAATTCTCTTTTAATGGCTCTGATAGGATTACTATGGCATCACGTCAGATATGCTCACCGATATGATGCTCAAGATTGCCACAGAGAACCTGGAGACCAATGTGGACCTGACTAAAGAGGAGCAGCATCATGCCAGCCTCATCCAACCTCTTCACATATGGATTGGCAGGTGAGCTAGTCTCCGAATGCCAAAACAAACAGATAAATAAATCGATTTTATTCACCTTGGGCTTTTGCTGAAGTCTTCTTGGCCTTACACTAGCACACTGAATGTTTCAACCAAAACCAACTTTATCAAGCATACACCCATTTCACTCACCATTGTAAGTAAATGCTACAAAGATACAAATCCATCACCGAGATTCACAGCAGGTTTATCATACAACAGTAATCTTAATCTCCTGTGATCATGGAATCAAATTTGTGACAGAACTAATACATGCTCTCCTCTTCCTTAACCACCCCTAGTGCTCTCAACCCCACATGCCACAGCCTGATTCCATGTCTGCTCTCCCCAGAGACGTTTCCCCACATCACTGCCATCAGCCTCCACCTCCTGGACCTTGAGGGGGACAAGGAGGCAATGCATGGCCTAAGAATGGAGACAGAGGACCTGGCAGTCCCTTTGCTCCATGAGGTACAGGACTTTTGGGGGGGGGGGGGGGACAAATAGTTTTCAGTTGTTGAGCAGTTGACCTGCTGATTTGCTGAAATACCACACCATCAAGACAGACAGAGGGATCTAATTAGAAAGATCAGAGACTCCTCAGCAAGGCAAAAACGTTGATTGCACGACTCAATCTTCGTTTTCCAGGTTAAGGTTTAAAGTTATCATTCTGAAGATTTACATGCAAACAAATGTCCTTTTTGATACTATTGCTGCTGCATATAAGACAATTGCTTATCCACAAATATCGAAATCGTGACCTATTTTGTAGTCGTTCATTTTGATGGCTACTGTCTGGTAGGACTTTGCTGGGAAAAGCGATATGCTGCATAGTGTTTTATGTCTTCACGATGGCAGTCGAATGCAGCAGACAGGGAAGAGGTCTGTTTGAAGAGTCGGTGAAGTTGCTGAGGCTGCAGATATGACAGAATAAGCTCATACAACACCAACAGAAACTACAACACCAATATATAAAACTCCAGTCTAACAATTTTTTTGATTAACAGTGGGAAGTTGCCGGCATGACACCGGTGACTCTACCTCATCTCAAATGGGATTTTGAATGCGCAAACACCTCTAACAATTACCACCACTATAGTTATCATGGCAATCTTCAGGATAACTTTGTGACTTTTGAAAAAATATAGCTGGACCTTCCTGAAAATGCATCAGAAACACAAGTGATGTCATAACAACACAGGTAAAAAAAAATCATTGAATGTCTATGCTTATGTAAATTTCTGTACAGGTAACCGTTCACACTGATCTCGAACGTGCCTTTCAAGATGCCCATGTTGTCATCTTACTGGATGACAGCTGGCCCAGAGGCGGTGATAGAGAGAACGAGGAGGTGGAAGAGAAAAGGCAGTTAATGAGAGTCTCAGCCCGGTACCAAAACTACGGACGGCTAATAGACAAGAGGGCAAACAAGGAGGTGATGGTGATCGTGGCCGGTGACCTCTTTGTCAACCTGAGATGCTCTCTGCTCATGGTTAACGCCCCTTCCATCAACTGTTGCCGCTTTGTTGCCACGGCAACACAGCTGGAGTATGAAGCCAGGGCCTGCATTGCAAAGAAGCTCCGAGTGAGGACGACAGGTAGTTACTGTGTTCCTCTTGTGAAACACTGGGGCAGTTGCGGTGCTTTTTGCCCCCAGATGCATTTTAACAACAGAGAGTCTGTTCTTTCATGTGACTTAAAATGGAGCTAAAATTATTTTTATGTCATCATAATAATCTCCTTGTCTTGGTTTTACCCAGATATTAAGGACGTCATTGTGTGGGGAAACATCAGTGGTAGTTTCTTTATTGACCTGCAGAGGGCGAAAGTGTTCAACTATAATGGGGCAATAAAGGGACCAACGTTCTTCTCCCAACCAGTCCTAGAGATGCTTTATGACAGGTGAGGAAGAAAAAAAAACAAGTTTCTTGTGCGTACTGGGGCAATGAAAATACTTACATTTTTATGCCTACTCCAGTAAAACATGATCTAACAGTGTTACCCAGTCTTACCCAAAACAATACTGGTGAATAATCCTTACTTTGATTTAACCTGCTTGGAATACTAATGCGGTGGCGCAGTGGTTAGCGCAGTCGCCTCACAGCAAGAGGGTCCTGGGTTCGAGCCCCGGGGTAGTCCAACCTTGGGGGTCGTCCCGGGTCATCCTGTGTGGAGTTTGCATGTTCTCCCCGTGTCTGCATGTGTTTCCTCCGGGGGCTCCGGTTTCCTCCCACAGTCCAAAAACATGTAGGTCAGGTGAATCGGCCGTATTAAATTACCCCTAGGTATGAATGTGTGCGTGTGCGTGTGTGTGTATATATGTCAGCCCTGGGTGATAGTCTGGCAGCCTGTCCTGGGTGTCTCCCCGCCTGCCGCCCAATGACTGCTGGGATAGATTCCAGCATCCCCGCAACCCTGACAGCAGGATAAGCGGTTTGGAAAATGGATGGATGGATGGATGGATGGATGGATGGATGGAATACTAATGTCTGTGCACTTTACCCAAATCAGGACTGTTCTGTAACCATCCAATATGCTGCCAATGACAAGTACACCAAATTCACTTTGACATACTTACCTATGGGTGACTGCTGCACTCTCTCTGGCACTCAGTGTGTTGTCCTATGTGGCTAATCCTACTTGTCTGGCACCCTGGCAGGCTAAAACAAACAAGATATCCCTTGACACGAGTCTGGCACTGATTAACTAGCACAATACAAACCGGTCTATGCACTCCAACAATAATATGACTCCATCTGTGGTATTATAATACAGACCCAGAGCCCTGACCTTCTCAATCTAATACAAAAATAATACAAACTGAACACAAGACTCTTTCCATGTTGAAAAAGTAGTCCTCGTCTCTTTTCTGCTCCAAGAAAATGGCTGAAAACAGACTTCCAAGACTTGGTGAGGTGTCACCGTAAAACCATGGCATCCAAGACCGGCAGAGCAGCCACCGTGTCGGGTACCAACGGGATCCTAACCGTCCTGAAGGCATGGAGCGGCATCTCATGTCCTGATGAGGTTCTTTCTCTGGGAGTTCTATGTCGAGGTACTGTAGAGACAAAGACAAATATTAAAGGTTAGACTACCCACGCTGAAACAAAATGGAAGCCATGTTACACACAAAAAAAAAAACCCCCACAATGTTCTGTCAAAGGTTTCTGTTGAGAGAGAGAAAAAAAAAAGCACACGCTTACATGCATTTGTCCATATCGGTGAAAATCAGGTGATTTGAATAGAGCTCTAACAGGGATGTACAGCTGTCTTTGTCTGCCTGCAGGCCAGTACGGCCTCCCCGACGGCACCGTCTTCTCAGTTCCCGTGACCTTCAAAGACGGCGAGTGGTCCGTGCTGTTGGACTTGACTGTCGGAGAGGAGCTGAGGGAGAGACTGCAGCTTTCGTCAGTCGAACTCGAACAGGTAAATCACGACAGAGACACCAAGTACTGCAGTACCCCGTCATTGCTGATGAACAGGTGGTACTTTCACGTTTCTCCGAAGGACTGTCAGTAATGTTGCTCTCTCTGCCACAGGAAAAGGACTTGGCATCAGAGTTAACTGCAGCCTGAGGACGGAGAGGACGTTCTGATATGCTGCTATTCAATGTAAATGCAAAAATATATATATATATACATAAATTTCAACCATCCTTGTAGAAACGACTGATGTAGGAAACAGAAATGTGGGGCCTTGCATCAAGTTTCTGCACCACGTCGAGACTGACAAACAAAAAGTGGGAGCTGGAGAAGAGTGACCGAGATTTTTTTTTATAAATATGCAATGAATTTCAATGTCACAATTTTTTTCGTTTCAGTTTGTTCTTTTATTCTCTTTTGACTTTCACATAAGGAGCTGCAACCTTGCTTCACCAATTGAAATGACAATAAATCTATTCCTCTTCTGCGAAACACATCCCTGGCTGTTTCGTTTAGAAAGGTAAAAGATCAAACTGAGTACTTTATGGAAAAATGGAGAAATTAGAAAATAGATTTCCTTTTTTTTTTAAATTGTACAGTTTTGTCGCATTAATATCTTACTGTATAGTTAAAGAAGCAATATTTGAAGCAGAAAACACACTACTACAACACACAAACCAGTCTTTGTTGATATCCTATAACATCTGATGTCATGACTTGCCGACTGCTTTCATTTACAACAGGGTAGTTATTCAAAAATGCCGCGTCGTTGAAAGTACACCGCCTCCTCGGCGGTTAAACGGTTCAAAGAGTCGAAAACTTAACAGGCAAATCTGAACTTGGAACTTTTAACATTGTAGCGGCACTTCACCGACTGACGACAAGAACCAGAATGCTGTTTTTCCATGCAGAATATACACATTCCTTTAGCATTTCTACACTATACACAATGACTGACTGAGATAAGGACAGGTTAGTACAGATACGGTGCACCGAGACGAGTGGACAGATGTACGATTAATATGCAGTGTTCTAGTCAATTTGTACAACCCACCCTGAGGTTTCGATGTCGAGCGGCAAACAAACACGAAAACCAGCTTCTTCATGAAAACCGAGTGTCGGAAAGTCAAATTCCACACACCTCCAGCAGTGGCCAAACATCGCAGGAGCTGAATTTATTATCCCTTCAAAAACGCAACACAAAAAAATCGGCGAGGGTAAAAATAACATTCTTTAGATGACTGATCTCTCTGATATTGATTAAAGGTAAATACATGCGTGATGCATGGCATGCATTGACTTTTAGTGGCACAAACTAGATCCTTTAGTAAATATACATATCCCCAATGAAGAATATACTAGTACAAATGTTTGATAATGGGTAGGCCTACTGTACAGTCAAGAAGTCTGCAAGTTTGTTCAGCGAGGTTATGAATTAAGAATAACTGACAATACCCTATCCAGGAAGGATGTTTTCAGTGGCAATAATATCAAATTATATTCACAAGTCATAAAAATTAGGCATCACAAAGAAGAAATAGAGGAGCAATGGCTTCACATTGCCAAGTCTGCACGTTTTCAACATCCCAAAACATCAGAGATTAAATTTCCCAGCAAGCGAAAATGACGACTACTGACTGACTGCTTTTAGTCAAAACTGTACCTTCGGTCGGTAAGGAGAATGTCAGTCAACGCCGTTTGTTATCAAGTCAAATATCTGGAGTTCACAGCTCATTTTAAACGAGGAGTCCATGCCGTCATTAGTCAAACGCATGTCATACAATCATTATGGGTGACCAATGAAAGAAATCAATCGCTCTCAAATTTCTCTTCATCAAAAGGTAGTTTCATCAACTTGACCGTTAAATTAAATAATTTATATCATATATTAATAACTATATAATGCAAAACCTTTAACTCTTTCTCTCAATAAGACCATCTAAATAAACACTTGCTAGGGATCAAAGGTAACTTTTAGCACAAGGGAAAAATGGCGGCAGCATTACTGTTGACGAGAGACTTCGGTGGGACAGTGAAAGAGGCTGCTCATTGCTGGAATCTCTTGCAAATTCGCAAGTGAGCTGGAACAAACTAACAACTCCGGTGAAATACTTTGCAACCCATTAAGATAGGGAGCCCTCTTCTGCCCTCAGCCATCAGTAGGACACAACAAAAATTTTCTCTGTTGGATGTAACAAATATGACAGACTCCTCTTATTTCTTAAATAGTAATTGTGGTTCAGTCTGCAGAGTCAAGTGTTATAAATGTCATTCTGAATGCCATCTGACAGTAGCAGATATGCCTCAAGCCGATGGTCGTCTGTCGCCCGGACGAGAAGCAACACAGCTCGTGTGCCAAGGTCAAACAAACCACCATCGTTGAGTTTCCATCCAAATGTCACGTGAACTATGAACAAAGTGTTAGAATGCTGCAAATAATAAAATGCAAACCTTTCAAGAACAAATTGCCATTGATTGGGTTAATCTGCTTTGTTCCAGCAAATATTTCAAGCCGTTTGGATGAAAATAAAGAAATGCCTTTGGCGACACCACAACATACGACTTATACATGGAAAGGAACGTTTGTACAGCTTTTAGCTGCAAATGTTGACATAATATCATTAACTCATAAAATGCATGCTCCACCTATACCAAGTGTAATCTTTTCTTGGTGAGTCAACTTTGTTTACATTTTCCATTCAGCACCTCTAAATTAATGAATGGCAATCTGCATATTGATACTTTGGATGGAAACCTAGCTACTGGGAAATCAGAATTCACCAGGGAAACTCTACCACCTGCCATTCAATCCAAACTGCCACTTGACCCCACACCCTGTGATAAATGTATGAAGCAGTATGCAATGTATAATGTAGTTCTAACGTGAACAAATAAAAACATAACAGTTTGGAACGGAGAGAGAGAGAGAACCAACAGGGAAGCTAGGATTCTGGTTGATGGGGAGATGGGGGTGTGTCTGGAGTGCCCGAGGCTCCTCCAACCACCTGTCTGTCAGCGCCAAGGCCCAGCCCCTCATCTATCTGCTCTAGTTCACTTTGGTCCAGAAGCTCAAAGTCCTCTTCCTCAGCAGGAATCAGTGTGTCGTCGGGCATCTCCTCGCCAGTGCTGATGTCTGCGGCAGGCGCCTCATCCAGGTCCTCGTCGGGCCCCGGCATTTCCGCCGTCAACGTAGAGCGAGTGGTGTCGGCGTTGGCAGGAAGGGCAGAGGTCTCCAGGGCGCTGGGAGGGGTCTCAGTGGGGAGGAACTCGGCCAGGGCGGGTTCCTCACTGGCCTCGCTGGAGCGCAGCATGGCGGACAGAGTGTTCTGCACCACAGTGGAGATGGCTGTGCTCACTATCTCCTCGCTCAGGGCCTCCAGGGAGTGTTGTGTGCCCAGGGGTGCCACCGCTGCTGCCGCCACTCCCTCTTTCTCCGTTGCCCCCTCCACGCCAGCTCCTTCCCCACCAGGCGGCCGTCCATGCCCGTTGAAGTGCGTGTTCACAAAGTGGAGCGGGGAGGCCAGGTGCTGGATGAGGAGGGTGGCAGGGCTCAGGGGCTCCGCCTCGGACGGTTCCCCTCTGTGGGCTCCCTCGCCTTGGCTTTGGCTGGCGCCCCGCACGGGGAAATGGAGGAGGCTGTGCTCGATGGACGGGAACTCCTCGACGGAGGGGAACTCGGGTAGGTCCTTCAGGTAAGACTCCTCTGGGTCGCTGTGCAAACTCTGTTGGTCCAGGTCTGCAGAAGGAGGCACATTTATTATTTCTTTAAAAAAAAAAAGCACCAAAATTAAATTATTTGTTAACTGGAATTCTAAACAAGTTAATCACAAAACTCCTTACAGAGGAACGTTAAAGGAACAACACAAAAGTCTGCAACTGAAAACAAGATGAAAAATAGGAACGAGTTTTAGAAGTCCAAAGAATATACACACACTCCACTGTTAGATGTCAAAGAACATTTCTATATCAACAACGAATTTTGTCTGCTCCCACTCACATGATTGTAGCATGGTCAGCAAATACTATATTGGTGCACAAAACCAGAGGAGCACTGCCATCAAAGAGGAAGAGGAAGGATAGCTTGGACTTGCTCACAGAGTTCAGGCTTGCTTTATCTTTAGATTTAATGACAGTAATGACTCTTCTCCCGCGTATGTGAATTTTGTGATGTGAGTCACCCCTGTGTGCATGAGTAGTCTGTCCTCATGTCAGGTCTACATGATGATGGTGGTCATGTGGCTCAGGTGCTGGGCTGTTCCAGTGGCATTTGGACACTGCCTGGCATCCTCCTCACCATCATATTCTTTATATATCTATAATTCCATTATAATTCTGCTATACTCTTTCAGTGTTGTATTCTGTAAATTGTGTACACACAACATCCATTGCACGTGTCTGTCTGTCTTAGGTGAGAGAGCCCTCCTCTCTTGTTCTCCCCTGAGATTTCTTAATGCTTAAATGAACACGATTCATTTCTCCTCAATGCCAGTGGTGTTTACCTTCGGAGACATCTGTGAGTTGAGGAGTGGTGGCTCTGGACACAGAGAAACCTCCACTCTCCAAGATGGACGCCTCCTCATCGGACAACTCTGAGTCTGTGATGGCCATCGCCAGGGCCGTGGTCTTCACGTCCACCTGACCAAGGACACAACAGCAGTCAGTGGTGTGTGGAAGCGTAATCTCTGTTGTCTAAGTTTGTTTGTATATATTGCATATGTAGTTTGAGAAAATAAACAATAAACAACAACAATACAGAACACTTTCATTCTGTTTTTCCTCTGAGTAAATGACTTTTCTTGGGAAATGCAGAATATTCATAGGCCTTGAGGCTTATGTCAATAATCCATCGAGTTAAATGGCTTAGAGGGGAAATAGGGGAGCATCAATTGCACATGCAAAAGAGGACTGGGATCCGTAAAGGGAAGGGGTTTAAGAGCTACTGCATAAAGGCCAATTTTAGTCTTTCAAATTTAAAACTACAATCCCAAAGATCTTAATTTCTGCTGAATCTACTCATACACATGGTGACACTGGTAACTGCATTGGCGTCTGACCACTTTGAAATAGAACCGGAGTTGCTAGAGTCGCCCACCAACTGGTTCAATGTGAATTTTAGCCACTGATGTGGTCTGTTAGTAAAGGTCTTCTACAAGCTTGGTCTGCCATATCTCCTTGTTAACCAGAACAACTTTGTTTATTTTTTCAAACCCTCAGCTACCAGTCTTTATTCTTCTGCATTTGACTACTTTATAATGTGATGTACTATCTGGTCAAGTCCTACACCAGAGTAGCCACTAAAATAAGTAGGCATGAATGAATATGATTTGGATAATGGTAGATTAGCTGTCTGACAGGCTGTGAATCACAACTCAAGTGTAAAAAAAAAAAGAAAAAAAAGAGAGACATAAAAAAGAGCTTTCACAGGCACAGTATTGTAATAGCATACCTTGTTCTGAATGGATGCTTGATAATCCAAGTATCCCCACGTTTTTATTCCGCGAAATGTAGCCAACTGTGTAACTGAATGAAAATACCAGCCCCAGTCATATGCTACTGTACTGTTTTGGGTCAATGGAGCGTAGCAATGTTAAAAAGAAAAAAGTTTCAAAATCCTATCCATTATGAGGAGCAGGACTAATCTTATCATGACAAATGTCCTGCTTCAAGCACTGTCCCGCTATCATTTATACATCTACAACTGTAGTCACACACACTGCAAAGAGCTGTGGACAGCAGCATCTGCGTGTATGAGGGATTTCACTGGTGTCTGAGTTTACCGTAGGTGCGAAACAGGACAGTTCCTCCTCACTCTCGCTCTCCGTCTCGGCCCTGGGCTCATCCCCTTCCTCCATCTCCTTCTTAACCTCTGTTAGAATACACACAAGTATAAACATACAAATGTGAAAAGACTTGTAAACTACAGCCTTCAGAACACAATCACCTGCAACATGTCAATGATGGATGACATCATTAGTCATGCTTCGTAAAAAAAAACTCACAAAGAAAAAAAATAAATAAAAAATACTGCATTCAAATAGCTGTCAACGAAACATTTTCTTCTTCCCTTTTCTCCTTAATTGTACCCGGTGAATTACTCCACTCTTCCGAGCTGTGCTGGTCGCTGTTCCACCCCCTCTGCCGATCCGGGGAGGGCTGCAGACTACCACTGGCCTCCTCCAATACATGTGGCATCGTCAGCCGCTTCTTTTCACCTGACAGTGAGGAATTTCACCAGGGGGACGTAGCGCGTGGGAGGATTATGTTATTCCCTCCAGTTCCCCCTCCCCCCCGAACAGGCGCCCTGACCAACCAGAGGAGGTGCTAGTGCAGTGACCAGGACACATACCCACATTCGGCTTCCCACCCACAGACACGACGAATTGTGTCTTAGGGACGCCCAACCAAGCCGGAGGTAATGCGAGGATTCAAACCGAAGCTCCTCATGTTGGTAGGCAATGGAATAGACCATCACGCTACCCGGACACCCCGATAAGAATTTTTTTTTAATAAAGATCACGACCAAGTGTACTTGGATTACGTTAAAGTAGAAAATTATGGGCAAATTATCATCTGCATGTGACTTACCCAAATATGTAATTCAGAATGGCTATGCATATATGTACACACACACACACACACACACACACACACACACACACACACACACACACACACACACACACACACAATTACTATTTATCATATTGGAATTACACGAACAACTGGAGTTCTATTAACTGTAGTCTTGTCTATTATTTAGACTACCAGAGCTTCTACACTACTAACCCGACTTCTTTTGCATTGGCTTTCAATGAGTTTAAATCAGTGGTTCTCCATCAGGTCCTCAGGTACCACCGGTACCATCAGCTTTGAATTCTGACAAGCAGTTCATGACATCCTCCTGTTGTGCCAGGTCAAAGAACCCACTGATTAGGGTTGGAATCCCCGGTGGACTAGAAAACCAGGAGTACTGGGGGGGTCCACAGGACCCGAGCTGAGAACCAGGGATATCCCTCCCTTCTGAGATTGGTATCAGAGGCAAGCAATGCACATTTTAATTGTGTATTCATCAGCTATATTAGACCTGATCGATTTCAGATCCCTCGTTCATCATACTGCTTTGTTCTCCGTCGATGCCTGCTGTCATATAGGCATTGTAAACGCCCCACTGCACTCTGTCTACATGTCATAAACTGACATTATCCACCTGCAGCGGTGGGGCCTGCATTTTAAAGTCAACAACAACAGCAACAAGCTAAAATGTCTACAGTGTGGAACTTCTTTAAACTGGAAAATGAAAGCGCCCCAACTGCAATCAGTAATATCAGCAATGCCGGTGTTTGGTGAGGCGGGATTAACCGAGCCAGTTTCAATAAGGCACTTGAAAAGAAATCAGTCAAATTATCTTCTTTGGCATGTCCTTTCATTTTGATCAGTGTTTTCATATTTTTTAGCGTTAATGTTCTCAATATTTCTTTTAATATTTAATAAAAATAAATAAAGGAAAACTATTAATGGACAGCTGTGATGTGATTTTTCTCTGTGCAGAGCTATTCAATTGTCAAACATATCTTACCAAGAAAGGATTGGTTTCACTAAATTTAATGTACTTAAAGTGTGCACTGTGCGGCTGTATCATGCAGGAAAATATAAATACTGGCTTGGGAATTGGTATCAGCAGATTGGCAATATTAAAAGATGGGCGAAAAATAAATAAATAATAATTCTAAAAATTTGTGGGCATCCGGGTGGCATGGCGGTCTATTCCGTTGCCTACCAACACGGGGATCACTAGTTCGAATCCCTGTGTTACCTGTGGCTTGGTCGGGCATCACTACAGACACAATTGGCCGTGTCTACGGGTGGGAAGCTGGATGTGGGTATGTGTCCTGGTCGCTGCACTAGCGCCTCCTCTGGTCGGTTGGGGCGCCTGTTCAGGGGAACTGGGGGGAATAGCGTGATCCTCCTACGTGCTACGCCCCCCCCCCCTGGAGAAACTCCTCACTGTCAGGTGAAAAGAAGCAGCTGGCGATTCCACATGTATTGGAGGCATGTGGTAGTCTGCAGCCCTCCCCAGATCGGCAGAGGGGGTGGAACAGTGACCTGGTCTGCTTGGAAGAGTGGGGTAATTGGCAAAGTACAATGGCAGAGAAAAAGAGGAAATCTCACCCCTGCCCCCTCCCAAAAAAAAAATTTGACTAGGACATCCCTATTGATACTGAAGTCCTTTGTAATACTGAGTGATACTAAACAACTTGGTATCGTGGCAATGCCATTTAAGTGACATACATACCATGCATGTGTAAGTAGCTTGTTATACTCCAGTTACACTTGTCTTGATAATCAGCTGTGTTCTGTATGTATGTATGTATGTATGTATGTATGTATGTATGTATGTATGTATGTATGTATGTATGTATGTATACATATATATACTTGTTAGTGTTGCAGAGGGGGATAATTTTGTATAGCTGTGCTTTCAGACACAGCCGAGGAAAATTTTGCATGAAGCTCAAGAGAAATCACAAGATACTTGCTGATCTAACCGCTGGGTGAAATTTAGCAGGGTGAGAGATTGTGTTGTAGTTTTTTTGTCATGGTGGTTGATATAAAATGCAAAAATGCACTGTGATGGACTATATAATTTATCCAAATGAAGACACTCCTTATAAATGCTTTAACTGAACATATGTAGTACAAAGCATACATGCTCAGAGCTTACAACTGTCAATGGGGGGGTACAAAAGCCGTTTTCCCCTTGCACATGGTCACAGTAAACATAACTATCAAACATACATAATGGAGGCCTGTATTCATTTTGAGTAGCGATCACCCCCCCTCTCCATGCTTGTGATGTGCTCCTTTAGGCCTGGATCTGTGGCCAGTACTCACTCCTCTTGTCGTGCTTGCGGTGCTCAGTGTCTCCCTTCATGCTGTAGTCAAGCTTCATCAGAATAGGCTCCAAGCCCGTGTACATCCTCTGGATCAGCTCATGGTACACCACCAGCGGCCATAACAGCACGCTTAGGACTGAACCACAAATATGTGCACGCACGCACACATACGTACGCACACACACACACACACACACACACACACACACACACACACACACACACACACACACACACACACACACACACACACACACACACACACACACACACACACACACACACACACACAATGAATACTTTCATTCCTGACAACTGTCAAATTATCATAGAGCATTATGTTCCAAAGTGAACAGTTCAAGTATATTTTTGTTGAAAAGAGACTTAATTTTATGCGATACTCCAACTACTTCTTATGGTATGAATTATGAACAGAGGACAAAGATTTCTAGAATGTAAAATGGCTGAAGACAATTGTGATTTTGCACAGACAGAATTCCTGGTTGCAGCACCAGCTAAGCCATTACGGAAGAATGCAAACCATCCTGACATGTAATCATTCTCTGGAACACTGCTATTATTATTACTAATAACCACACCCACTGGAGGTAATGAGAGCCAATGAGGCTGATACAGTGTCAGGGCTTTGTATTTGGAGGAGTGCTCAGTGCTGGTGATGGTGGACACGGCTCACCTATAATGTAAGAGATCATGATTCCTGGTACGTAGTGTCCAACCACAGCCAGCACAAAACAGCCACTGCACATCATCACACAGAACTGAGAAATGGAGAAGGACAAAAACAAAAAAATCTGGTTACTACACCTTTAAATTGTATGAGGCAGCAGAGATGCAGAGGAGGAAGTGAAACCTCTGCAGGTGTGTGTGTGGTGGAGACAAAAACATCTAAATGTGTGTGTTTCAATGACATCAATGCCAGAGATGAGAAAGTCTGTGTGAATGCATTTGCCAGCGCAGAGTATCAATGCAAAACAAGAACAACTAAATTAATACAGATGCACAGGGAAGTGAAATCACACACACACACACACACACACACACACACACACACACACACACACAATTGTGCAGATTCCAATTTTAGCTTGTTGATGAACTGTGTGAATATTTCATTGGTTAGTCTGTCATGATGTTTTCTTATCTTGACTTTCACATATTTGGACTTGCATACTTCCGACAAACCAGAAAATTATAAAAATTAAAAACTTGTGGCTGCGAACAGTCTCCAGTTAGATAACTGTATTGCCTAAATATGCAGACCGTGAGATTATTCACAGATATTGTTTCATTTGTGTTTATTGCCAAGAATAGACCAATGCCCCATAGAACCATACCCAAGATGGCAGGGGGCAGCATTTCTGGCTTATGGCCTCCCAGCTGGAACCATGGTTTGTTTGTCTAATGGTGTTCTCGTGAATTATTTTGGACTGGGGTGGGCCTTCACCTGATCACTTCTTTGCAAAAGACAGATCTCAGAGAAAAATGTGATGATTTGCTAAGCCAACACAAGAAATTTTAAAATAAGGACATCTGACTTCACGCATTATACACCTTGGCCCTGTGCAATGGAGCACTTCGCAAATAGAAAAATTCCAAGAGCTCCAAGTCCGATGGCATCCATTCTTCATGCACTCTCTTTGTGATCATACCAGCTGAGGCGGTGTACCTTTCCATGATTCTGTTGTTTGTACTGCAGCATCTCCTGAAGGTAGAGACAGCAGGTCAAGTAGCTCTCTGCAAGGTGGTGGCTGAGCTCTGGAATACTGAGCAGACGTGGCTCCATACTCACAGCTTCACTGTGGGCATAGACAAGACACACGCACGCATGCACACACACAGACAGACACACACACACACACACACACACACACATAGTAACATTGAAATCCCGCATATACTTAAAATCCTTCACACTATAATTGAGAGGTTCAATTCAAAGGTCGCACGAAAATCTGTGTCCTGAGGAAGGCAGGGTGAGAGACCCTGGTGGGCACAAATAAAAGGAACTAGAAAAATAGCCCAAATGACACTCATAATATGTTGGGGAAATGGGAAGAAATGTCAAAATCCTAAGTGAGACTTTCATGGCATTCAGTTCATGACTTAAGAGATGGAAACTATTTCATTGGTTATTGTGGAGAACATCACTCGCAACATTTGCTCATATTGTGGAAAACATTATAAAACAAGCATTACTTTTACAAAACACTCAGAAAGACTATGTAAACACTACACACCTTTGTATCGGGCTGGGCTCTGCATGTTGAACTGTGGTAGAGAATATAAGGAAGGAGAAAACATAATCATAATCAAATAAAGACACAAAATGAACACAGCAACAGGGAAAATATGCATTACTAACGAGTTTCAGGAAACTCAAACGACTTGTATGTGAACTGACACAATAGTAGTGTAAGAATTTGGACATCTTCAACACCTACAAATTTTCTCTCTGGAAGTCAAAACACAAACAGACCAATTCTGCGTGAGCTAAAACAAAAGCATGTGGGGTCACAGTCCCCTTTTTTGATTAAGTTGTGGATGCTTTTATTCAGTGCGCTTTAGCCAAATGAGAGTACCATGGTCACATTAAATATAGGGGACCCCATCGGGAATTGAATCTCTAGCGCCGGCAGTTTACTTTATGGCAGCACTTAATCCACAGTGATAAAAAAAACTTTAGTCAACTACACTTGTTAAAAAGACTTAGAAATTTATTCAGAGCTTTGGAAAAATTAGAAATACAAGGGTCTCCTCTGACATGTCCATGCACATGGCAACGATTTATCACGAGGAAATACTTCCATCAACACAATGGCTTACTGTAAGCAGCCAATGCAGTCATTCTAAGTTGATCTGCCATGCCTTGTGAAGTGAAAGTGGTCCATATAACTAAACGACACTGAACATTTGCTTGAATGAGTGACAAATCTTGAGTGGAGATTCAGATTACCAAATGCACTGGGCTTACCAGTGATGAGGGGTAATTTATGCTTCCATCTTTCCAACAACATGAGTCCGAACAGGGACACACTGAGCAAGAACAGAGGCCGCAAGGAGGTGGAGGACAGAAGCCTGTTGGTGAGACACATACACAAATACATATTAGCCTCCATTCATAATCCAATCAATTAACCATGCCATCCATCTTCATTCATGTCGTGTACGTCAAAATGAAATGCAACGTGCTTTACATGAAGTGAAAGCACATGGACAAAAGGGCGATGTTAAGGAGGAACCCAATAAAATAGAATGACATGAATCAAAATAGATTCATTTAAAATTTGAACATTACGAAAAGCTGGATAAAGCAAATACGTCTCACAACCATAAAACCCCATTTAACGTGATAACGAGAAGCTATTTCACACCGTTTCAACCGATCGTCAAATACACACGAGAGGGGGGAAAGTGACGACCCGGGGCGGTCAGCTGGTGGAGGGCCCGGGCACCTCGGGATAATACGGAGAGGGAGTGGGGGGGGGGCTGTTTGCTTAGATGGAGGCTAAACAAGCAGGTAACGGCGCAAAACAATTTTAGTTCACCAATTGTTCCCAACAATGATCCCAACCAATGCTGAAGACGAGTCGACCCTTTTTCTTTTTCCTTTTTTCTGGTCAGGCTCAAAATAACAGCTAGCGGCCAGCGGTGGCGTCAAGGTACAGACACGGGATTAGCTAACTCGCTTTGACAAACGTTCGTAAACAGCCTGGCTAACTGTAGCATGCTAGCGCTGCCTAACGGCGCTAGCTGACGGGTAACGTCTAAAACGCCATCAAATATGGACACCGACGATCAATCGGTCAAGAAACTAAATAACACCGGCCGGTTACCAGAACAAGGTGTTGAGGGTGAGGGCAACGGAGACGCTGTACAACGGCCTCTCCCAGACCAGCAGCCGCTGCGCCCCCAGCAGCAGGGACTCGTACTGCGACAGCCAGCCCTGAAGGCGCTCCCGAAGGCGGACCAGCTCTGGATTGCCATCCCCGCACGCTGGCTCCGACGCTCCACCGGGAAAGAGGGCCTCCAGGCCGACCGAAGAAGAGGAGGTAACCGAGGGGCGTCTGACCTCCTCCCCGCTCGCCATGTTTTACCCCACTTTTGTTGTGTTGTTTTTTTTTCCTCCTTCTTCTTCTTCCAGGAGATCACGGGGGTAAAAGGAGAATGGGGAGGGGGGACGGACACAAACCCGTCACGGATCAGGGGGAAAAAAGAAGGCGTGACGTGTTTCCTTGTTTACTGTACTTGCAGTGAGTGTTCCGAGAGTCGGCGGTTTGTACAGCCTAGTGGCGTAATTGTGGCACTGCAGGCGTGGGTGTTACGTAATGGCGTTTTTTTTCCAATTTCAATAAAACTTTTTTTTATTGCATCGTAAAAAACACAGCATTTATTACACATATTTGATACATAGATAAGCGACAGCAAGTTAACGTGTTGATCAATTTGATCAAATACAGCCAATATGCACAGCGCCGCACACCTCCGGAGGTTCATTACAACAGGGACATAAAAGGTCTCTTGTAGTGACCTACTTGCAGGTTAGGTATTCGCCATGCGAGCCAGAGACGGTTCCTTTAAGGCAGTGGGCGGGGGTTAGCAAGGGGTATTGTGGGTAGGTAGAGACAAGGCTGAGGTTTTAAGATGCTGAACTGTTCACTTTAAGTTGGTTGGAGGAAATAAGCGACCCCACTGTTGCGTATAAGTCACAACAGTGTGACTGTAGTCTAGGACACTGCAGCTTTAAGTTTTACTACAATCGGTTTACGGCAGTCGGTTTACGGCAGTAACACGACGTGGTTGGTACTATACTGTACGTGGATATAACGTTTACTGTGGCAGCAATAAACAGTTTGATTCAAAGTCGTGGTCCGAGTTTTGCTGGACACAACACCCACGGCTGTGTGGTCAAAAGGAGAAGTGGTCTCGTCTCCTTTCTTACACCCTCCACATTGGTGACCCCGACGTGAGCCGTGGGAAACGAAGTGCAACGGCAGTGGCTAACGCCGCCTCGCTCGAACGGCCCGACCTCTGGGAAACGGCTGGGGCAGCGTGGTTCGCTCACATCGAAGCCCGGTTCGCTATTAGGAACATCACCGTGGACGAGACGAAGTACTACTACTGTAAACTACTAATAAGACACGTTAGCCCCTAGCTAACGGGTCTGACCCTTTAGCCGAGCGGTTAGTGATGTCGCCTTGTGGTGCAGTACACCCCGTATCGAATCCCGCACCGGGCAAGAAAATAACCGGTTACGCTACGTCGTGGCGGCACTCGGAACATCTAGGGCGTCACGGATACTGCAAGCCCCACCGCCCGTGGATAAGTAGGGCACAATTAAGACACTTGCTGCAGGCTTTTGAGCTAGCGGAGGTGGAGCGGGCGGACTGGTTGTTTTCGCTGCAAGGCTTGGGAGACGGCAAGCCATCGGAGCTAATGGACTGACGATGCAGGGTTCGTGCGACCCCGCCTTCCTATTCGGCCAGCTGTTCCTCCGTCAGCTCCCCTCGCACGTCCGTGCTGCCTTGGCCAGCTCCAAGTTGTTCACCACTAACAACTTTCGGGAGTTGGCCGCTGAGGCTGACAGGATTTTTCTCGCCAGCCGACAGCAGTGTGCGGCCGCTCTGCTGCCCGCCCACGCTCTTTCACTACCGCCGGTTGAGGCTGCGGGCGTCGCCGCGGCAGCAGTTTCTCGTCGGCAGCGGGACTCCTGGGGGACTGTGCTTCTATCATGCTAGGTTGGGAACCAAAGCCAAGCAATGCCGTGCACCGTGCACTTTCAGCGGGGCGGGAAAAGCCAGGGCCGGCGCTCAGCGGTAGCCCTGAGCGTTGGCCAGGAAGGCAGGCTGCTGTTTATTCAGGTTTCACTCATCTCCTTACCATGGTAGACAGGACCACTAGGTGGCCAGAGGCTATTCCGTTGTCAACCACCACGTCTGCTGAGGTGGCCTGGGTGTTCATCGGGTCCTGGGTAGCCCGGTTTGGCACGCCATCCGACCTCCCTTCTGACCGGGGCCCGCAATTCGCATCCGAGCTCTGGGCAGCAGTCGCTGAAAGCTTAGGGGTGAAGCTGCACCGCACCATGGCGTACAGCCCGCAGGGCAACGGTTTATGTGAGCGGTTTCATCGTTCTATGAAGGCCGCTCTTCGGGCCAGCCTCACAGACAGCAGCTGGGTCGACCGGCTCCCATTAGTCATGCTTGGCCTGCAGACCGCCCCTAAGGAAGACCTCCAGTACTCGTCGGCTGAGCGTGTTTACGCCCAGCCACTGCGGGTCCTGGGGGAATTTCTTCCAGATGGTGCGGCACCCTGGTCCGCTGCCCGCCAACGGGCTGTGTCCCAGGACAGCGCTGGCATTTTCACTCCAGTCCCAACTTCATGGCACGGCCTCCCTCAGTCTTACATCCCCAAGGACCTGCAGTCAGCCGGGTACGTCTTCATCCGGCACGACGCCCAGCGTACCCCCCTACGATGGCCCCTTCCATGTCCTGGCGGTGGGGGCTAAGAACTTTGTGGTGGATGTTGGTGGTAAGCAGGAGTGGGTTTTGGTGGACCGCCTCAAGCCGGCCCACCTGTACTTGGACATGCCGGTTCAACTGGCCCAGCCCCCTCGGCGTGGACACCCCCCTGCCCCTACACCCTTCAAGAGGAGCCGTTTTGGCTGCATTATTCGTCCCCCGCCACGTTGATTTTTTTTTTCATGGTGAATTCTGGGAGGGCGTGTGTAGTGACCTACTTGCAGGTTACATATTCACCATGCGAGCCAGAGACGGTCCCTTTAAGACAGTGGGTGGGGGTTAGCAAGGGGTATTGTGGGTCGACACGAGCCTGAGGTTTTAAGATATTGAACTGTTCACTTTGAGTTGGTTGGAGGAAATAAACGACCGCACGGCTGTGTGGTCATAAGAGAAGTGGTCTCGTCTCCTTTCTTACACCGTCCACACTCTAATCTCGTTTCACTCGGCAGTGCAAAGTACCAAAAACTGCACCCAAGACTACAATCACAATAGGTAAGGCATCCTTGAGAATTGACCGCATCCCTGGAAAAGGGGCCTTTGCAGTAGTCTACGAGGCCACCGAGCCCACAACTTTAAAGGTTCAGAAACCAGCCAATCCCTGGGAGTTTTACTTCAATACTCGCGTGGACGCATGTCTGCCGCCTCGCCTACGTCACCTGTACAACATTCAGTTGGTCCACCGCTTCCAGAGTGGAAGCATCTTGCTGGGGGAGCTTTACAGCTGTGAACGCAGTCAACGTGTACAAGATGCTGTGTGACAATGTGATGCCCTAACCGCTGGTCATGTACTTCACCACCTGTATCCTCCACATGGTAGAGCAGCTGCACAGTGTCAAGTCAAGTCAACCAGGGGCAGAATAAAGGAGCACTCCTGGCCTGGGGTCTTGTGGTGTATGGGCCACAGGAGCTGCTATTAACTAAATCCTTTGCCTCTTGCCTCTCCTTTCCTGTCAGTTCTGTTCAGTTCTGATGGCCCCAATGTGGCGAGCCGGCGTGGGAGAATAGGATCTCTTATTCGCAACCCTCAAGTCCCATACACCACACAACCCCAAGAGTGCTGTTTAATTTTAACACCCCATCAGAACCGAACAGAACTGATGGAAAAGGAGAGGCAAGAGGCAAGGATGCATTTTAGAATGGCAGCTCCTGTGTCCCATACACCACACGACCCCAGGAGTGCGTCATTATTCTGCCCCTCCCCAATCTACCTGCTTGTGGTTTCTGCCTGAGGTCAGTTTGCGATGTCAGTTATTTGAACCATATTACACCTCAATAGATTTCAATGGTCATTTCAAAGATTACAAAAGCCTCTCTGATGTGATGATCACAGTTAAAAGGCAGCACAGCAAGGGAGCGCTCCAATTTCCTTCATGATCTCTCACATCAACCATCTTCCAAGTTCTGAAAGACAGATAAACAAACACAAAAGGAATGTTTTAATGAACCACCATGTATTGGCCTGTACTGGCTATCACAAAAATATCCTGTAAATTTAAGGGGGAATGAGGTACATAAAAATTCCCCGGATATATGCAGCTTCTAGATTCCAAAGCTCCATATGCAAAAAATTGATCACTTTAGGAATGATTTGAGTGATTTTAGAGGGAAATAAGGCAGTTGTCCAAGAAGTCATGGTATCAGGCCAAATTATATTATTTGTCAGATGTGCAAGAATATATTTCTTCCAAAAGGAGTCATTTTATATTAGGCATTAAGAGTTTTAGCCTAACATGACTGGATGTTTGCTTCACATTGCATCCTTTGCAATGTGACTATTGCACGAATATACTGCGATGTCAATTCTTGAAGTGATATATGGTCCTGCTGCCCTTGCATCAAGTGAATGGAGGCATATGTCATAATACAGATTTATGTGTCCATATGTTTACTTGCAGACCGCGTGTACATTATGAAGTAAGGCCGCATATATATATATATATTTGGTATGGTGGAGCTAGGGAAGAACATCTCCTATTATCAGACATTAACAGCAGCGTTTGACAACAAGCAGCAGCTGATGTGGGTCAAGACCTGTGGTAGCTGGTAAGCAGCCAGCAGAGTGAGGAAAGAGGGGTCAATAAGCGGCAGGATACAAAGCCTACCTGTCTTGGTTCAGGTTTGAGCCCAAGGCATTGAGATGGAAGGGGAAAGGGGGGGGGTGTTCGGTCTCTGGTGCTAAGACAAAAGGGCATCTATGCCTGCGGGGGTTAAGACCATGGCCTGGAGAAGGTCAGACAGAGAGATGATGCCCTTCACCACGTCAGCCCTGTCCACCAGGACCAGCCGATGAACCTGGCGGATAAGAGATCGGCAGATGGAGAATTGAAATAGCAAGCGGAAGGGTGGAGAATAAGAGGGAGTGGGAGGACAACAGGGAAGGGAAATTGTGTGCATGCATGTGAGTGTGTGTAAAGAGGATAAAAGTGAAGATGGAGATGAGGGGGAGAAGGGAAGGGTAGACTTTGGTAATGGTTTGCACTCAGTGCACCAAGTGCTCTACAACTTCAATTTTGTAAAATCCAATATCTACATAATAAAGCCAAGGGCAGCCATGGCTCATTCAGCGCAAAGACATTAGCGAGCCTGTCAGCCATGTCTTTGCCGCTAATAAGCCAATCATCAAGTTATTTGCTTGTTACTTGCTCTTCAGCAAGGACACTAACAGAATCTTTTGAGAATAAACATTTGACCTGTCAAGCGATCCAAACTCATTCGTAGAATTACAAGAGAGAAGTTAATCTTATCCTCTGACAATAAATTGAAAGTGGAACGTTTACTTTTCAGCAAATGGTAAATCCTCATGTAGAACACAGAGGGCAATGATACAGACGGCGGGGTCATTTACCTTAGCCTGGACTATGCGGTCTATGACTGTCTCCAGAGTCTCTTCCGGATAGCATGTTATCACCCCCTCCACAAAACAACTGCGTCTCTGAATGGCTTCATGCATAGTCATATTCAGATTGTTGTACATCTTCTGGGCCGCAAGATTCTGTGATTGTAAACAGACACAAACCCCATGTGACTGATCGCTGCATATAGCGGGCCACAGTATGAAAATACTGCACATGGTGAAGGCTTCAGGGTCATGCTGAATACCCTGGATGACTGCTGATTACAAACAGCAGCCTCGTTTGACATCAGATGTTACAGGAGTTTACTATTTGGCTTCTCTGTGGTACTTACAATTACATCGAATCTTGAGTAGAGAGCCACCACTTTGCCTGAAGATGCAAAAAAATAAATACATAAATTAAACCAACAATCCTAAAGATTTTGCATATGAACAACACCCTTTTTGATCATTTCTATCACTGGCATGTTTTGTTTTTTGGGATTTTTTCCCACTTTTTTCTCCCCCCAATTGTATCTGGCCAATTACCCCACTCTTCCAAGCCGTCCCGGTCACTGCTCCATCCCCTCTGCTGATCTGGGGAGGGCTGCAGACTACCACATGCCTCCTCCGATACATGTGGAGTCGCCAGCTGCTTCTTTTCACCTAACTGTGAGCGTGAGGAGCTTCGCCAGGGGGACATAGTGTGTTGGAGGATCACTCTTTCCCCCCAGTTCCCCCTCCCCCCCAGACAGGCACCTCAACTGACCAGAGGAGGTGCTAGTGCAGTGACCAGGACATATACCCACGTCCGGCTTCCCACCCGCAGACACGGCCAATTGTGTTTGTAGGGACACCCGACTAAGCTGGAGGTAACACGGGGATTTGAACTGGTGATCCCCGTGTTGGTAGGCAAAAAATAGTTCGCTACTCTACCCAGACGCCCCGATGAGCAAATGTTGTTCTGGAAAACAAGCAAGTATGGCACACCAAGCCTGTAGAAGACCCTCACCAACAGATACTACAACATCGATAGCTAAAACTCAGATTCCAACTTGCTTCTTTCTTTTTCCAATGTGCCGGCGCAGAAGATGCCGACCCAACCACTGCTGGCGGCTCTCTCCATCAAAAATTAGTCTTGAAGATGTTAGGCAAGTTAAAGATGTTGGGCCTCATACCTCCCTCGTCCACCACAGGTAGTGCAGAGACCCTCCTCTCCACGAAAACGGACAGGGCATCATAGACGGTCGCCGTCTGCTGGACAGTGGCGATGTTCCTGAACGTTCCGATTCCCAGCTCCTGGATTTGTCTCTGAGTGAACCGGGGTTTGGGAACTTTTCCTCCCTGAGAATATCCCAAAACAAGAGACAAGAAGGTTGCTCTTGTACTTGAATTTGTTATTTTTTTACTTGGCCATGTTAACATGATGGTAAATATCAGTAGAATTGTAAAAAAAGAAAAAAGAAAATATATGAAGCCACTTGTAACAAATATCTAATAGCCATCTATCATGAGGCAAAGCTGACATCCAGTATGGCTGCATCTTTTATATACTGCCCCCCCTTTTTTTTCTCCCCCACTCTCTTGAGCCGTCCCAGTCGCTGCTCCACCCCCTCTGCAGATCCGGGGAGGGCTGCAGACTACCACATGCTTCCTCCAATCCATGTGGAGTCGTCAGTCGCTTCTATTCACCTGACAGTTCGGACTTTCACCAGGGGGACGTAGCTTTTGGGAGGATCATGCTATTCCCCCAGTTCCCCCTCCCCCCGAACAGGCACCCCGACCAACCAGAGGAGGCGCTAGTGCAGCGACCAGGACACATACCCACATCCGGCTTCCCACCCACAGACAAGGCCAATTGTGTCTTTTGGGATGCCTGACCAAGCCAGAGGTAACACAGGGATTCAAACCGGCGAGCCCCGTGTTGGTAGTCAATGGAATAGAACACCACGCCACCCGGACGCCCTATATACTGTTTTACTGTTACGTCTGCTAATTTAAAAGACGGATTGACTGGCATTTGGCACAAAGAAAAGACAGCATGGGGAAAAGGGAGCTTATTGGCAGATTACAGAAGAGGCGTGTCTGTGTCATCTGCTAAGAGACTAACTATAATGTAAAAGATGAGCATGATTATAGGTACCCCAATGATGATTTTTACATATCACGCAAGTGTCTTTGTTCAGGGATAAAGTTCGCTCACAAATATATGAAGAAACTTGAGGATTCTCTTGTGGGTAAGTATGTGCAGGACGTTTCCAGACTGCGGGTCGATGACAGGCAACCGGTGGATCTTATACTTCAACAGGGAATGGATGGCATCAAAGAGGCTGCAGAGGGGAACACACAAGAAAAGATAGATGAGGGCATAAAATGAGAGAAGAGCAGAAAATTACAAGTTAATCGACGATTAACTGCTGTTATCTGAGTAAACTATTAGTCTAAGAGTTTGATTTTACATTGTCACTCATTTTAGCATATCTGACCTGTGTGTGTGTGTGTATGTGTGTGTGTGTGTATGTGTCGTTCTTTGCTTTTCACTTCATACTATATAGTGAAAAGCAAAGAAGAACGACTGCTGTGGACATGAGGCAAGTGAACATAGGCACGGTTGTCATGAGAGTTACAAGAAAGCGTCACATACGGTATATGTGCCGTCAGATCTCCGAGTATTCCCCACCAGTCTTGTCCACACGGACACGGGTACTTTTGAAAACGTACCTTTCTGCTTTCTCTGTGCACTTTGTTTGGCCTTTCGTCTGTTGCGACTGTCTGTCTCATAAAGAATGCACTAACGTCTTGGTCACTATAATCGTAGTGTAAACTACGAATGAGACACGTGTCTGACCCTTTAGTCGAGCGGTTAGCGATGTCGCCTTGTGGTGCGGTACACTCGTATCGAATCCCGCACCGGGGAAGAAAATAACCGGTTACAGTAGCAACCCAATATAATATTTCTATAATGAAGAGCAAAATCTCAGCAAATGTTGTTAGCTATAAATGATTAACGCCTTCCACAGTTTATAGGTACAAGACCGGGGCGAAGGTTTTCAGAAACTCCCGTTTTCAGCGTCGACGTGTAGGCAGGGGAAACTGTTTTCTGGCTCGTGGGCTTGTTTTCGGGCTTCTGATTGGCTAACATGGTTACGGTTATATCGCCACCTGTTGGCTTGGCGTGCTCTTGACAGCGCAATCGTTGTGTCAAAATAGCGTGTGTTTTTGCGCTTTCGTTTGGGCGGAGATTTTTTTTGTTTGTTTGTTTTAACACTAGAACGACCGTACTTGTGTGGATGAGATTTCTTTCTTAAGAACGAAGGATGAAAAACGCCGTTCTCAAAAATGTACTCGTGGACTAGGCACTAGTGTAAACTACTAATAAGACACGTTAGCCCCTAGCTAACGGGTCTGACCTTTTAGCCGAGCGGTTAGTGATGTCGCCTTGTGGTGCGGTACACGCCGTATCGAATCCCGCACCGGGCAAGAAAATAACCGGTCACACTAGTATTATATATGTCTCCGATGGGTGAGCATGCTCGGTGGACTCACCTGGCCCCGGGAGAGATGCTAATGAGGAAACGATCCGCGTACTCCAGGTAGATATCTGGGGAAAGAGGGAGACACGTGCAGAGGAAACTCGGGGAGAGAGAGAGAGATGCACGCACAACACCGCGATCGTTATTTACTTTGAAATGAATCACCTCTCCATGTCTCAATCTTGTGGCTCTCCAGCTCGTAGATTTGGACCTTTCAAGGGGAGATAAACACAAGGGTGGAGACTGAATCCCGCCGTATCAACGAAAAGCGTTCATTTTATGCCACAAGGGCCCATTGACACAACCCGTTTTGTCATAAGCGCTCATCGTGATGGAAACATGTACTAGCATCCCTTATGACTTGCATGATAGGTCGACCACACATTCACTCCATAACCAGTTGAGTAGACTCTTCTTCCATACACATAATGGTTAGTACAGTGAGGTCAGGTGGATGTATGGCTGACTACATCTATGCCCCAGAAACAGTCATTTAAATTCACCAGTTATCCTGCCACAAGGTGTTTTGCATATGTATAGGTCTTGATAACTCACCATAGGGGACTTATAATAACGATGGAGGATGTTGATGAAATCTGTAATGGTAAGCATCCCTGTGAGAGGGAGAGGTTTCCGTTATTGTTGGTGTTACCACACTATTCAAAATAACAGTAGCCAACATTTCACTCTAGCCATGTCCCAAATCCATCCTCTTACCCACAAATCTCTGCAACTTGCTGTCCCATAAGGGTGCGGCCCTCAGGCCATTTGCCACAAGGGCAAAAAAGGCCTTCTTAACCTGCGGATGAAGACAGATTCGCGTGGCTTCGCAAGCTCAAAATACTGCGTGCATATATCCAAGGGAAAGTGAGGGATGGTGTTAATCGTGCAGTATTTAGAATGAGTCAAGAAGCAAATCACATTGCTTTGCTATGTGAGCTCAGATAACACATGTTAATGGACGAGTAATGTTCTTGGTATGTGTGGGTAGATAAGTTGCATATAGACCAGCTGTGTCCTTACTTGTAGCGAGGTGTCGAATATGACCAGTTTGCTACTGGTTGGAATGGCGTCATAGCAGCAGTGACTTTTCATAAAGTTCATGTAGACCGCAGTATCATCCTCTGTTTTGGGGGGGGGGGGGCATTGTCATTTAGGTGCTTTGTGAACAGCAGAAACACACACACACACACAATAGAAAACTCACGCACCCCAGAAAAACACAACCACAAGTGTGGCATGCCACAACCACAAGTGTCCATATGCAAATACATGTGGATGCATTACCGATGCATTTGCATAAACACACACACACACACACACACACACACACACACACACGCACACACACACACACACACACACACACACACACGCACACACACACACACACACACACACACACACACACACACACACACACACACACACACACAAACAGACAGTGACACAGATCTAAACACCCAGACATGCAGCCAACCACACAGAGTAAAAGTAAGGCGGTGTACCTGCATCCGGTTTTTCGTGCTTCTTTGCTTGGGATGAGACCTACAACATAGTCCACGTATAGTTGTCAAAATAGTTTCTCCTACTCAGCTATCCACTGCTCATATTCCACCAACACAGTAACAAAGTGGGTTTTCAACTGCACACATGACCTCCTCCTCTTAATTCTGGCTTCGTATCATCTTACCAGAGTGGGACGCTCCATTGTTTTTTTTCTGTGTCCATTAAGAGCTGCGTTCGAAGCACCAAACACAAGTCGTTGGTGTATAAGGTCTTTCCGTATACAGGCAAGCCTCCACCCTTCCTCCAATACAGTTGGGTCTATATTAGGAGCCAGACTCTTTTGGAGGCATGTGTCAGGCCGAGTGGGGTGGGGTGGGGGTGGGGACTCGGGGTGGCTGTGTGGGGGAGCTGGCACACACTCGGTGGGTGGGACACTCAGGCCCTGCCGAGAACAGACCTCAGCTTCCTCTCTCAATAAAAGCAAATCTGTTGCCACCTTATTTTTAGGTTGACTCAAATGGCCAAATCTGTGTCCCCCATCATACGTAATACATAATGCCTCTCACTTCTCACAGGAAAAGGAAGCTAAACAAGTTGCTGCCTCTGCAAGGACACGCATATGGTGTTGCTGAGGATGCCAGGTTTGAAAAGATGCTGACAATAATAAGATAACACCACATACTCTGCACTAGTTGCTCACAAAGTCTAGCCCCCTTTTCCTTAAACCATCACCCTGCCGCATGCAACAGAGAATACAGTTTCTATCTGGAGTCCACTGGTTGCGATGGGTTGCAGAACCACTCAGCAACTTCTGTCAGTTGTTGCTTAAAAAAGGACAGTTGCTGCTTTATGGGCCGTTTCTTTGAGGCCTTCAGCAGCTCACGTGTTGAGTGCTCTTCCTGTCAGCAGCACACCCACAGGAAACCTAAAGATGGACCTGTGTTGCTGAAACTGTTGAGCAAATCCTGTTGGCTGTTGAATCAGTCAGTAACTTTACATATGATTTTGATATATGACATTGTCATATATATATATATATATATATATATATATATATATATATATATATATATATATATATATATATATATATATATGTGTGTGTGTGTGTGTAGGGCGGCACGGTGGTGCAGTGGTTAGCATGGTCACCTCACAGCAAGAAGGTCCTGGGTTCGATCCCCGGGGTTGTCCAACCTTGGGGGTCATCCCAGGTCATCCTCTGTGTGGAGTTTGCATGTTCTCCCCGTGTCTGTGTGGGTTTCCTCCGGGTGCTCCGGTTTCCTCCCACAATCCAAAGAAATGTAGGCCAGGTTAACCGGCCGTACTAAATTGTCCCTAGGTGTGAAGGTGAATGTGTCGGCCCTGTGATGGACTGGCAGCCTGTCCAGGGTGTCTCCCCGCCTAACGCCCAATGACTGCAGGGATAGGCTCCAGCATCCTGCGGCCCTAATTAGGATAAGTGGCTTGGATAATGAACGGATGGATGTATACAGTTAAGGTCAAAATTATTAGCCCCCTTTATGAAATCAAACAAAACCCTCAACTTTTCCATGGAAATGACCATAACCATAAGTGTTTATAGTTTAATTGCTTCCAAAAGAACAAAGACAAAATCTCCACTAAGCTTGATGAAGATATTTTACTGATGCGCTGAATTGAAACAAGAAAAAACAAAAATGACAAGGCCAAAATTATTAGCCCTCTGACAATTAATAGTCAATAGTGTAACCTTTCTGACTCACAACTGACAACAACCTCTTATGGTAGTTCCTAACTAGGTTGGCACGTCTCTTGAGGGATCTTAGCCCGTTCTTCCATGGCAAATTGTTCCAGCTCACCCAAATTGTGTGGTTTTTGAGCATGGACATTAACCTTGAGTTCCCGCCACACATTCTCAGCAGGATTGAGATCTGGGCTCTGAGAGGACCTTGATTTTGGTGTCCTTCAATAAGTTTTGGACCAACTTGGATGTATGCTTCGGGTCATTGTTTTGCTGGAAGACCCAGCAGCGACCTAAGGCTAGACTGGCAGCAATTTCTTTACATTATCCTTCAAAATGTCAACATAATCTTCTTTCTTCATGATCCCATGCACCTGAACAAGGTTCCCTGTGCCTGAAGCAGCAAAACAGCCCTGCAGCATTTTGCTCCCACCACCATGTTTAACTGTGGCAACTGTGTTTTTAGGGTTGAAGGCCTCTCCCTCCCTTCGCCAAACAAAAACAACATCCATGTGCCCAAACAGCTCAAGGTTAGTCTCATCAAACCAAAGGACAGACTTCCAAAACTCATGCCCATGTTTCAAATGTTCACGGGCAAACTTCAGTCTGGCTTTGATGTGCCGCTGTGTGAGCAATGGAGTTTTTCTTGGACGATGACCTCGAAGCCCACCACGATGAAGAGCCCTCACAACAGTCTTCCTTGAAACATCAAGTCCAGAAGAGGCCAGTTCGGCAACAATCATCTTGGCAGAGATCCGGGACTGTTGTTGACATCTCTGACTATTTCCCTCTCCAAAGTTTTTGAAATCTTGCACTTTCTTCCACACCCAGGTTTGTTTCTAACACAATTTGTCTCCTTGTGCTTTGCAATGACGTCTAGTTCAGCTGTTCTAGAAACGGTGAAACGCTTGGAAATGGCAGTATAGCCTTCCCCCTTAAGATGAGCATCAACTGCCTTCTTTCTGAGTTCCAGACTGATTTCTTTACTTGCTGGCATGATGAAATTACTTCTTACCAAGAATTTAAGAGTAGTCCCTCTCAATCAAGTGTTCAAGTGCCACCAGCTCTGTTCATTGGAGCCCCTTAAGTAAAGTTCAATGCTGATTGATTGCTCAGGTGTGGTTTGAAAGCTGATTGATTGGTCAGGTGTGGTTTGAAAGCAAAAAAAAGCACACGGGACTAATAATTTTGACCACCTCAATTTTCACTACATTCGGTATAAAGCAAACCTGAAGATTTATTTTACATTCCAAAATGTACCAAGTAGGGGCCTTAACATTGATGAATGTTTTACTATGTAAAGTTTTTATGAATGATGCAAACATTGGGCAGAATTTTAGGGAAACGTTCCATAGTTCCTTGGGGGCTAATAATTTTGACCTTAACTGTGTGTGTGTATGTATGTATATATATGCATATATATGTATATATATATGTATGTATATATATATATGTGTATATATATATATATGTATGACAAACTGATATGAGCTATGGATGGATATGATCTCATGGCACTCTGTCAAATAATATTTTACATTGTAAAAACCACGAACTGTAAATTAACTTTGTCTAGAAACGATCATGGTACTGACACCGATTGCCCTCTGAGACTCGTCCTGAAATGTTATTACGCATTGCATTACAATTTACAATTCAGTAAAAAGTAAACTGGTCGACATAAATCATCGTAACAAAGACACCCAAGAGAAAATCCAATTTCTTTTTTAATTGTGGTCAGGGGGTTTTCTACAGGTTTTTACATATTTAGAAATGTAAATGTAAATGACACTGTGTTTTGAAAATGTCTCCATTTCACATGTCATTTTGCTTTCGGTTAACAACAGATGCTCAATCTAAAAAGAAAAACCTTTAATGTAAAACAAAGTTATGTTAAAATCCCATAAACTCCCCGAGCTTTTGCCTCATTTCTAGAGTTAAGAGATAATGGAAATGCACAAGTGTGCAAATTCCAGACCATATATTTCCCGAATCTGTGCGTGGCATCAGGTCCTTTGATATAAAAATGTCATCACCATTAGAGATTTAAGTATAGTAATATCCAAAATTTGCAAGTGTAAAAAAAACCCCAACACAAAACAAAAAAACGGAGTAACTGGGTACAGTGATCCAAAAGCCTTTCTCCTGGATACACACTGTGCTTTGCCTTAGAGACAGACAGACAGAGAGAGAGAGAGAGAGAGAGAGAGAGAGAGAGAGAGAGAGAGAGAGAGAGAGAGAGAGAGAGAGAGAGAGAGGAGAGAGAGAGAGAGAGAGAGAGAGAGAGAGAGAGAGAGAGAGAGAGAGAGAGAGAGAGAGAGAGAGAGAGAGAGAGAGAGAGAGAGAGGAGAGAGAGAGAGAGAGAGAGAGGAGAGAGAGAGAGAGAGAGAGAGAAAATGGGCTCTTCAAAATCTCTTAAATTTGATATATTTAAGTGTAGGTTTAATCTGTCCGGGCTAGGGTATGTGGCATTCTGCTGCAAAAATATAATCTCTCCAAACCAAACTGATAAAAACACAAGAGCCACAACATTTGCCGCTGGTAATAAATAGAAATGGAGCAAAAAGGCGAGCTTTTAAATGTCAAAAGACCACGAGGAGCAGGTGTTTCTGTCTGTAACAACACAGTGGCACTGAGTGTACTCAGTATACCCTAAAAGCTCCTTTCCTTGTCCATTTCCCTTGACTGCAGTTTTAACTATAAGTCACAGAAAGAAAATCTAGACAATGTTTATATTGTTTTTCTATTAGTAACAAAATGTGAGTGGTGCTAAGTCAGTGCCAGGATGGGTGCTGCTTACAAAGTTACTAACGAGATACTTCCGAGTGTAAGTAAGCACAATCAACACGTGATTAATCGAAAAAAAAAGTTTTGGTCAACCAATTAAAACTTGTCGGCTCCCTAAAATTTCAATCCACCTTCCAAACATGCTGGTGAATCCTCAAACACTTTCTTTAACTTGTCCAGCGCTAAGAAGCTTTCTGTATATCTGGGGTGCCCAACTCCAGGCCTCGAGGGCTGCAGTGCCTGCAGGTATCTGTTGCAGCCATGCACTACACCACCTGATTTAACCAATTCCTTTCCCTCCTTGGTCCAAGAGGTTAGCTAATTAGTTAAATCAGGTGGTGTAGTGCATGGTTGGAACAAATACCCGCAGACACTGCGGCCCTCGAGGCCTGGAGTTGGGCATCCCTGCATATCAAACTCAGATCCAAACATGGCAACAGCTCACTAAATCTGAGGAGCCTGAACTTTCCAACAAAGTAAATGCGGGTAGCAAAACAAACCAAGGTGCAGGCAAAAAAAAAAAAAGCCAAACTTTTCGTTCACCAAACCAAAAAAATATCAATTCCCATATTATTTTAGTCTGAGTTCCCTGTGAACTGAATTCTGGGAGTAAAATCTGAAGCTTGACACAAAGCAGCAGAGCATTTTAAAATATGCAAGGCTCAGCGTTTACGGTTTTTATTTTTCAAAGCCATCCAGCATATTTCACCACAAGAGGACACTATTACATAACCTCACACGAACAACTTTTGGATCTGTGGAAACATAGAATCCGGGTGAAAATCAGTTTAAACCAATCTGCTCCTTTTAAAAAATCTGGGTATTTTTCGGTAAAAATCGGTAAAAACCGAAAACGCTGAGCCTTGAAAATATGGCATCCCACGTATGGCAATCAGTTGAGATGCACTAAATCTTGTGCAGTCCTCTGACATTTTGACCAACAACTTAATTTCTGATCTTGAGTGTGCCGTGTTCTGGCTTTCATTTCAGCTCTGCAGTAAACTGTTGTCCAAAAACGATTTCTTTAATCTTATTTTTTCATATATGTGCTGAGTGTGGAAGGGGATCCAAAAAGCTATCACTGTGCATATGGTTAATGAGTTATAAGAGCAAAGACAAAGGGAGTTTTGTTGGTTTCTACCCTGGCATGAGCAGAGCCTGGGCTTTGTCTAGGGGCAGCATTAATTCTGGATGACAGGGCCACAGCCGTAAAGGGGGCACACCCCCCATTCGAGAGTTCAGACCTGGTGTGGATCCCTCGATTAGGCTGGGGGCCAGCCAAGGTGCGTGGTGCTGGTGATTGTTCAGGGGCCCATGACTTAAGAGTGCTTTAGAAGAGGTGTTCCTGGGCCCACACTGAAGCGGAGGAAGGGATGCCAGACAGCCAGGACAGAACAAGGAAGTGGCAGACCAGGTCTGGGAAGTCTCAGTGTCCGGTTCTGGATGTATGTGACCCAGTGAGGCCAGGAGGGAGCCCCAGAGACACAGAACCGATGTCTGGGAGGGATTGTGCTGATGGTCCTTGTTGGTTCTGAGGGAACCAGTGTATTGGTGCAGACTCGTGTTGCCAAGGATGCCGCAGGGGAGGTGCTGGACTGGAGCAGTTGGCTCAGGGCGTTGACTGGAGGAGTGAGGGTGGAGTGGGCTGACTTCAGCTGGAGCTGGCACCAGGGGTTGGCTGCTCCTGGGAAGACTAAGTTGGTGTAGCACGGCGCTGGTGGCAATGAGGCCAGCCACACTGGTGAGATAAACCAGGCCTAGCATACAGGAGACCTGACAGAACAAAACTCTTGTCAAATTTAATTATATTAGCCCCTCTAATATTCTACAGACTTTATCTCTCTTGCATATAATAGTTGTGATTATTTCATCAATAAACAAACAAATAAAAAAAATAGATGAAATATGTTTTGGTGTTTAAATAAAGACAAATAAATATCACTTGAAATTATCTCACAATACTGCCCATAGAGCCCCTCTTCACCTTTGTAAAGTGCTGGTAAATGGCTGTGAGGATTTGCCTCCATGCTGCCTGCTCCAGCAGCACACAAATGTCAGTGTAAGTAAACCATCCACGTTTCATTCCTTGTCTCTCCGCAATGCTAGAAACCAGAAGATCTTAAATCAACAAGATGCATTTTACTCACAAACACAAAGCGTTTGTTTCAGTGCTGATGATAGAAACAGTAAAGTTAATAACCACCAACCTGGTTTCTAATTGACTTAGTATGGCAAAGAAGTCACTGGGCTCTGTGAAGAGGCTCCATTCCTAGAAGACACGACACAATGTTTTAATAAAGAGAAAAAGACACCATATACAAAAGTGTACACACACATGCGCTCACTTACAATAGCATTAAGGAAATTCATCTCCAGGGTATTGACAGTTTGGACATCCAGCTTCCCAGCTGCACCCCACTCATCGTTGAACACCTCCTCATCCTCGCCTTCATCATACAGGTACTTGCTGGCAACCATCTGAGGCACAGAGAGAAATTAGTACCCTTGCTAATGCAGCTTCACGAGGGGTGACCCTTGTGAGAATGAGTTGTGAACATGCCAGAAATAACACTGTGACCCATCTAGAATGATCTCTGTACCCCAAACACATACCATGGAGATCAGGAAGAGGTCAGAGGAAGAGATCTTTTGCAGGTATTCAGGGTTTCGGTGTCGGAGCCTTTCAATGTAAACTAGAGCCAGCATCATGGCACATGGTGAAATGCATGCCTCCCTGAATCACAAGACAAAGATTTGTTTTGGATATTTAATTATTATTTATTATTTATGCTGCCAAACACGTTTGACCAATACATCAGGACTGCATACATCTAAGACATGGTACAAACCTGGCAACATGGGCAGCGTATTTCTTTTGTAACTTTCGTATGGGGCTGGGGGCAGATTTCTGGAGGATTTCCACGGCAATATCTGGAAAACCAGCAAAGTCAAGTCAAGTCAATTTTACTTGTACAGCCCAATATCACAAATGACAAATTTGCCCCAGTGGGCTTTGCAGCAACACAACATCCTGTCCTTAGACCCTCTCATTGGACAAGGAACAACGCCCCCCCCCCCCAAAAAAAAAAAAACATTTAACAGGGAGAAAAAATAGGAAAAAACCTCAGGGAGAAAAAAGATGTGTGGGACGAATAGATTCACAAATGACCTTTCCCAACTTTTTGTGGGTGGTTTTAAACACTTCAATACATACGTATTGGCTAAATCTTGAGGCAGTGGGTTTAGGAAGAGTTGTGGACAAGGGAAGACTGTCATTCTTTGCCTGGAATTGTCAAGATCATGCTTTCTGGATTCGTTTCACGCGAGATAATCATTCCTATCCCCGTTTGACTTTTGCATTGATTCCAATTTGTCTACAATGTATTTGTTTTGGAAAACGTGTGTGAAACTGGCAACGTGCACAACTTGGAGCTTACCTGTAACAGGGCATGAGAGGGCATCCAGAGACACGTCCGGGTCCAGGCCATAATACAGCCGCTTTCTCACGCGTTCAGACAGCCTCTGATGTCCGGGTAGAAACTAAAAAAAAACAACACACACACACACACACACACACAATTGGAATCGCCTTTTGACTACTCACAATTAAAGCGTTCAGTCAACGTGACGTGTGAGCGCCCGGTCCTAAATCTGGCAGGGATAAATCGTTTATAGTTGGCTAGTTAACACTAATTAACAACGTATCAGGTTAAAATGAGTGCAAAGTTAGCACGAAATCAAACGCTGTCATCTTCCAACAGGCGTAGCCGATTAGCGTGAGCACCGAGCTATTGGTAGCCAGTGAGTGTTGATAGACTGTGCTGTGTTGATAAATTTGGTTTTAACTCGACACATAACTAAAACAGACGTCTACTTTCCAGTAGGGCAACTTTGTTTTGAGGGTCACGGCAACATCATGGCGCGGCCTACAGCAAAGCTAACTCACTAACTTAAGTTTAACTTAGGTAACGGGATTAGCTCGCTAGCGCTAGCTAACGTTAGCAATCGAGTCGCAAGTTCAGAAGCCACTCAGCGTTACCGTGAATTCCTGGAAGTCGGACAGCTGAAACGCCTTCTCGTTAAACAACGCGTCGAAATCCATCCTCGTCAACTGGACATTCGCAGGCTACCTAAACAAACTAAAACGTTAGATAAGTGGCCACTCGGCTTCGGGCCCTGCTAACTGACGGCCGCACACCCCTGCCTCCCCTCCCAGACGGACACAGAGCCGAGTGGGGCGGGGGCCGTCTTTACGACATCTGTTGTTGATTTACCGTACTCGCCATGGGGCGGGGGCCGTCTTTACGACATCTGTTGTTGATTTACCGTACTCGCCATGTTGCGGCCACACCATGCCTTATGCTTTTTTCGTGTTCTGTTGTAACCCAGATTATTATTATTATTATTATTTTTAGGCGACGTTTTAACTTCATTTGGCGTTGGGTTCACCTTACACACACTTACGATTTTAGCTTAACAAAATCGGAAGAAAACGTATCAGATCTGCTTTCAGATGTGCTGAAACATAAGCATGGCTGATGTCTGTAGTTTTGATTTACAAGCGCACATCCCTGCAGGTCAAGTATGCGCACACGCATTTTGAGAGTTTCTGAGACTGAGCCATTTTATCCATCATCGTGTTTTATAAAGTGCTATATAAATAAAGTTTTATCATCGCACAACTCAGGTTGATAATCTGGAGGTCACTTTTGGTCTTGTGCGCCTGTTAAATAAGAAAATAACTCAATCTTCCAGTCAGATGTGAGGAAAATAGGTATATCTACAATGAACACCGAGACATTGGGGGATGTAAATGAACTATCTTGCCACTATTGAAATGGCCAGAAGTATGTGGCTGCTATTAGCTGACCCACCAGCACAGAGTGAAGATAAAGTTCTCTGGACTTTGACACAAATCAGACTTTCTGCATGCACACCAAGAAATAAAATTAAAACACACATATAAAAAAAACACCTGCCTTTTATTCCAAGCATCACAACATAATGCAGAACTGATGTATAATTATGGACGGGGGACAGGGCGATCACATGGGTGCGACTACCATAAAGGCTTTTCAGTAAGATGGTATGGCTTTAAACTGAGCCAAGAGGAAGATTTTTTTTTTACTTTGACAGTTTTCTCTTGACTGAAGGAGATTTCAAAATGTTCAGTCGCTGATTCCCTTCCCTTTGTTTTCTCGACACTGCTACTTGATAAAATATTCACAATATACACATAAAATCATAACATCCACAATTCCCACACCATATTGGTAATCCAAGATATACAGATGGTACTGCAATGGCTTTAAACAGCATTACTTTAAATAAAACAACTCTCTCCCATTTAAGAGACAATATCAAAGAAAGGCTTTGAATAAAAATAAAATCCAATCATATTTTTGATATGACAGACTAAACCTCCACAAAAGGTTTCAAGTGTCTTTACATCCTCAATACGAGGGCACTTTACTGACAAAAAATAAACATGATAAAATGACTGACTGCTTGTTTATTGCTCCGATTGCCATTCTCGAATGAGTAAACAGCAGAAGAACTGAGAAATTGTAATGCCCTGGACGATCTTTTGTCTATTCAAAATGACAATTTACCTGATATCATAAATAGAACAAATACATTCATCAACTCTCAAACAAACAATTCACGCAGCAGTGAGGTCATTAGATTGACCTAATGTCCATTCCTTGTAATTATTTTGTCTCTTGCCATAAAATCTATGAAGAACGTCCAAGTTATTAAAATAATAATACTACGGAAATGGCCCATTCTTTGACTAACAGCCTTAATTGCAGATGTTATGCTGTTTTTCAAAAGCGATAATATATTGCAACTTATACTTGACCAGGGCCAGTGCAATGCAAAATGATCAACCTCAGCAAATATTTAAAATGAAAATAATAATAATAATAAACAGGCTTAAAATTATCACCCCTAACTATGAGTATGATCACAACTGATACCTTACTGTGCAAAGATTGAAGTGTTTTGAGGCATACAAATATTTTCAGAGTGTTTCTGGCATTTCAGTGTTCTAAAAAAGGCACCTTGCCTTCATGTACATCAAACTGCAGTATCAACTTTGTTAGCTTTGGAGTCTGAATTCAGAGTTCTTGTGTGTGTGTGAGAATAAAACACTCCCTCACTTTGTTTTGAAAAAACAAACAAAACAAACAAACAAAACCAACTACATTCAATGGTGATGGTGGCCTGAAGAGGTTGATGGTGGCTGTAGTTTTTCAGACTTAAGGTCTTTGGACTCTGTGTCTGAAGCGTCATCCGAGTCCTGGGCCTGTTGTTGCTTCATCCACATGTCTGCGTACAAACCGCCCTTCAGTAGCAACTCCTCATGCCTTGGGTGTACAAAGGAGAAGCAAGGTCACTTACAGTTAATTGCGGGAGAAGAATTTCATCATTGTGGTTGTGTTACTTTCTGTGTGAATGACTCTTGACTCAGATCCCAGTCAAGCGTGGTACATACCGTCCTTGTTCAGCTATCTGTCCCTCACTGACAACCAGAATCTGGTGTGCACCGATGATGGTGGACAACCTGGATAAAAAAGGAAAAAAATTGTCCAGTGCAAGCGATGGTAAATTGGATAACTGAAATTCTTAATTTACAGTCTTTTAGATATCAACAATGAACTAATTAAGAAGCACTGGAAAGATGAATGACATCATTGTATGGCAATATGCATCTTTTACCTGTGCGCTACAACAATTGTAGTGCGATTGGCACAGATTTTGGCTAACGAAGCCTGAATGTTGCGTTCTGTCTGCGTGTCAAGTGCAGATGTAGCCTGTCAAGAAAAAGAGCAGCGGAAGGAGAAAAATTCAATAATACGTAATCGTAAACTCAATCCAAAGGTTCATGTTTCTCAGCACTCAAATTTTCCAAGTCATGGCTTGTGAACTGCGGGTAGGATAGTAACGATGGCAGTGTTGCTTGAGGTTTGGGCTAAATTGTGGGGTCACACACTGCATTGAAAAATTGCCACAGTTCCCCTCTTACAACTGCCGTTAAAACCAAGCTGTTACCAGTAAACTGAACCTGGTAGCTTCCCACTGCAACCAGAGGACAGACAAGACATTTCCATCATTTTGTTCCCTTCTCTTGACATCTTACCTCATCCAATAGGATGATCTGTGGTGCTTTGAGGATGGTTCTGGCGATGGCCACCCTCTGCTTCTCCCCCCCGCTCAGCTTCAGACCTCTCTCACCCACCTGGGTATCATAACCTGCACAGGGAAGACAGATAGTTGGTTTACTCGGGGATCATGGATGCTTTTTGGTCCTTGGACAAACCTCATCCAAAGTCAATCATTTTACGGGATTAGCATTTCAGAGACTATGGCGTTTAAAATAAAAAAAACACAAAAGACAACAAAAACCAACAAAACCAACCTACTGCACTACTGCTACCACAAACAAATGCTGCGAAAGGTCACGCCTTCAAAAGAAGTCCTCATGATTACAGAGGGTTCATCCTCATGTTACCTTCAGGAAAGGCCACGATCTTATCGTGGATGTCGGCAGCTGTGGCGGCCTCCTCCACTTCTTGGTCAGTTGCGGAGATGCGGCCATAACGAATGTTGTCACGGATGTTGTCATTGAACAGCACAGTGTCCTGGGGAACCACACCGATGTGGGCTCGCAGGGATGTTTGCTTCACCTGCAGAGTGAAGACCGAGGAGGAGAGACAATAAGTAGATAACAATCATCCAGCTATTATCCAAACGCTTATCCTATTCAGGGTCGTGGGATGCTGGAGCCTATCCCAGCAGTCATTGGGTGGCAGGCGGGGAGACACCCTGGACAGGCCACCAGTCCATCATAGGGCCGACACATTCACACCTAGGGACAATTTAGTATGGCCGAGTCACCTGACCTACTTGTCTTTGGACTGTGGGAGGAAACCGGAACACCCGGAGGAAACCCACGCTGACACAGGGAGAACATGCAAACGCCACACAGAGGATGACTTGGGATGACTCCCAAGGTTGCACAACCCCGGGGTTCGAACCCAGGACCTTCCTGCTGTGAGGCGACCGCACTAACCACTGTGCCACCATGTCGCTAGATAACAATCACTAAGTAAGAAATATCAAATAACTGAAAGTTGTTTGAATGGTAGCATTTTCCAAATGTGTCACCATACACAGGTGGCATCTTCACTTTCACTCACCAGAGACAGCCCAAAACACTCACCTTGGATATGTCCTGGCCATCGATGCGAATGCAGCCTCCCTGAACGTCGTAAAATCTGAAGAGCAGTCGGATGATGGTGCTCTTACCGGAGCCTGACTGGCCAACCTGGAGAGATTAAAACCCACATTCCCACATTACAGCCTTCAAGTAAGAAAGACAGCTCACTGGTGTTAATGAGCAGATAGTAAAATCTATACCAGGGCAACGGTCTGTCCTGGGAGCACGGTGAACGATACATCCCTCAGAATCTCCTTTCTGCGCAACAAGAAAATCCAAAATTATGGATCACGAAAGAGAATCTAGCTCAATAGAAGTGACTGAGAATTATGGGAGAGGCGCTGACTTTCGTTTCCAAAATATTCAAAAGGGAAAAGTTGGCCTACCCATTAGTGTAGCTGAAGTAGACGTTCTCAAACTCCACTTTTCCCTGTTTGTAAAGCAGGTTGCCTGCATTTACATCATCCTGCACCTGCATAAACAAAAGAATAAATGCACAATGTGTCAAAGAAAACTTCTCCATGGCTTACAATATATTGCCAAAACACCAGTTAAACTACAAATGTACCTCTTCTTCCTCCTCGAATAGCTTGAACATGCTTTCCATGTCAATGAACGAATTCTGAATCATTCTGAAGAGAAAACACAAAAATACATTAACACTATTCAAGCAAAAGGATAGCGCGTATTTGGTTTTGTGTTGTGGGCTTCACTGTCGGTGCAGCTATGATTTTTTTTTTAATTCTGCCAGTTAAAAACCTTAAATAAGTTACTATCATTACAGACGTTATCAATATAGAACACATTCATTTCATCTGTGCTTTGAAACTTTGTAGATAACTCAATTTAATTGTGGATTTGTGAAATGATCCAAACCATACTGTGTTACCTGTAGTAGGTTCCAAACCAGTTAAGAGGAGTGTAGAGTTGGATGATGTAGGTGCCAAAGAGGACAAAATCTCCAACCTGGAAACAGATTTTATAATTCATGGCTAATACAAAACACAGGGCAAGCTGCAAGCATCAACTCTGCATGTCACATTAACATCGATAATAAACCTACGACGGACTCGGTCATATTTCTTAAACTATCATTTCCGCAGTGTCGATTTTCGGAGCCTCTTTCAATGGAGAAAGAGTGACGCTAAACCAAGAAAATAGAATTAAAGTGAGGTTGTTTCACTCTGATGGAACATTTTCACAATTCATAGACAGCATGTGAAGGCTGACGGATGAGGAGGATAAATGAGGGATACCACGTGCGTAATAGGAATATCTCCTACTGGTGAGATAGCATTTTAAGAGGCAAAGGAAACGCATCTCAGCATCATCTTATCTCTTATGTATGCACCACTTTGAGGTTGACACAACCCCAAGTTCGTTGTGCTTGCACAATGACAATAAAGCTCTTGAATTTTGAAGTACCTCAAACCGTCCCTCGGTCACAAAGTAGGCACAGAGCAGGGAGCCGGCAAGCAGTCCTGATCCAATGATCAAGTTCTGGGTTTGGTTCAGGAAGGCCAGGGAAGCCTGGGTTTTCCACTCTGACAACTTGGACAGGAGGAGACAACAGAACATCACAACCACAGACGCACAAATGAATGCGAATAGAGAACGGATAGTTTGGAATGGATCGATGTTGGATGCCCCCTCACAAAATAGTAGATTATACTAAAATAATGACAAGGAGGGGTATAGGGGACAACTTGTGAAAGCTAGCTCTACAACCACTGCTGGTAAAAATTCACACCCCATGCAAATGTAGCTCCCTATAGAACATTACACTATGGGGCTTGGGATGAGGAGAAAACACAGTGAGAAACCTTTTCAACACAAAACACACTATGCATGGTGCACTCAACAACCTTAAGAAATACATTAGCGTCCCGATTCCCAGTGGGATCCCCTGATAAAGTAATGTCAACCTAAGGCATCCATTCTGCGGGTGATGGCAAAAGAGGGTATATTAAGTCCAGCAGTTGTAAACTACCTGGTATTTGAGGATGGCATCCTCAAAACGATTGACCTCGTAATTTTCTGCATTGTAGTACTTCACCTGGTGAAGAAGAGACAGGATCAAAGCACAACACACAGTGTGAAATCTTGCACGGCTGAAGAACCTCGAAATAACTGTGGAAGCCTCTTGATGAGCCAATGGATGGTTCAAGAGACAAAAGTCTCAAAGTACCGTCTCAAAGTTTAACAGAGAGTCCACGGCCTTGGACTTGGCGTTGTTGTCCTGCGTGTTCATGTCACGCCGGTACTTGGTTCTCCATTCGGTGATGATGATGGTCAGAGCTGCAGAACACATTAAAGGGTAATCATAAGTCATTCTATTAAGTCTAAGAAAATATACATTGCATTGGTTCTATTCTGGCCAGCCTCACATTAACTGTTCACACTCTTCACACTGACAGTAACGGCAATACACACGTTTTATGTCAGAAGCTTTTAACTGATTAATTTCCCTCCACTATGACAGCAGCATACTGCATGACAGCCGGCTGTGCCAATGCACACACAGTAATGTCATAATATTTTTTATGGATCATTATGTATTGTTGTCCAATAGTCCTTGTATCATGCATGCTTGTAAAAACTTAGGCTATAGACAATTATGGATTGTCACTGCCTCGCCGTCCTTAAACTTATTAAAAAAACATCTATTTTATAATGCAGTGTAAGTCATTCTGATTCTGAACTTCAGTAAAAACATCATTCTGATGACAGATGGCTGCAATCATCCCAACCCAAGTATTCATCTGACGTCTGAGGGTTTTCTACTTACTGAGGTAGAGGGCCATGCAGACGAAGACAATGAGGCCAAACCACGCGTTGAAGTAGGTGACGAAATAGATGATGGAGATGACGATGTCAGCGATGGTTGGAAAGATGCTGAACACAATGTAGCTGTGGAGAGATACAGCAGTGACAGATTTTGTGACTCATGTCATCTATTGTACAGCAAGGAAAAAAAAACAAACGCTCAGTTCTACTGTATTAATGTGGAAAAATGTGCAGCTAATTGACCTAGTCTTAGCCACAATGCGGTGGTCTTGTGAAATTCTGACCATTCTGTTTGAAGCCTGGGAGAAGTGAGAAGAGCTTCCTCTTGCAGACTTCATAAATCGCCCTATTCAGGAGGACTAGCAACCATGCCGGCAGATCTCACCTGAGAAGGCTATTAATGGAGGAAGTGCCGCGGTCAATGCTTCTCAGGACGTCGCCAGTTTTGCGGCCCAAGTGCCAACGCAGGGAGAGGGAGTGTAGGTGGGCGAACAGGCGTACTTGGACCACGCGGTTGGTGTACTGCTGCACCCGGATCCATAGGAAAGAGCGCATATTGCTGACGAAGCCTGATGCACCTAGGAGGAGTAACGGGCAGAAAAGAAAGAAAAAAACGAGCTAGAGACTGAACAGCCTTATTATGGCAGTAGAAAGGTACGCAGAAGCCATGTTGTACAGCATTTGAATTAAAGGTCTCATTAACATGAATGGACTGAGATGCATAGGGGATGAACTGTCATCTGCTTGCTTAAATTTTCAGGGAGGTGGACTGAGATTCATAGTGACTGCAAGTTGGCCAAGAATAAATGGAACTGTTCCTTCACCTCTCTAATCCTCCCCAAACATTTCATTAGGGTCATCAGCAGGAGCCAAACCACAGACAGGTGACAATCAAGAAGATTTTTAATTTTATAAATATATTTAAATGTTTTAATTACAAAAAGAAATGCTGAGGGAGAGTAAATGGATCTCTATCTTTCTGTCTGGCTCAGTTTATGGGAGATGTAAATGCAATGGGGCTCAATCACATGCACACGCAACTCATAAAAATGTGTAAATGGGGCCAAAACTGTTCATCCTTTCTTTTTAGAGGATCTCTCTCTGCCATTAATATATCCTTGTCACACCAGGGAGCTCTCATCCTCAACTTTATATATGCGCAGATGTTTGGAGATTAAGTCTGACCTACCTGCCCCGCCACCCTGCAGGAACTTGAGCATGACATAGATGCCCACTGTGGAGGCCACGGTGTTCCAGCTGCTGCCACCCGTGAGATCGTTCACTGAGAGGGGAGAAATACGGAGAAGTCAATGAGGGAAAGGCTGCGGTGATCTGAGGCATCAAGTTTTTAGGCAAAAGCTGTTGTGGACTTTTGAAGAAGGAGTGTCAGAAAATTACGGGGTTGACATGAGCACTCTCAGGGGGCGCAAAGATTTTTCCGCTTGTCGCCCAAAATTGAGTCATCAGACTTGAGTATTGTCCTGAGGTAAAAGGTCCTTATGAGTATATATTAGGATGCGACCTGCTCTACAAAGTCTCCTCTAAAATGAATGACATTCAGATCCACATAGATTGGGTACAGGACTCTCCCTCACCTATGTTCTTGTAGTAAATTGGCACAAAGACGTTAATGGCTCTCTCCAGGCCCAGCAGCGCCAGACAGAGAACCACGAGTAACTGGAGGAACACGCTGCCCCGGGGCCACATGTAGGGCAACAGCAGCCACACCTTCTTCCTGAAACCCTGCCAGGTAGACTGGGACTCCGCTGCTCTACCCAGTAGGGGCTGTCATAGCAGAGAAGAGCAAAAGAATGAGTGAATAAGACTAAGATAAGCACAGACAAGAGGACTAACAAAGAATTGAACTGAACCGGTGGGTTGGTCCTTTGCTGCCCAAACCAGTGGCGGCCGGGATAGGGAAGGATGAGGCTGCATCAATTAGTAAAATAACATTAATGGAACAGATTAGTTCCACATATATCCTTCAGAGTAAACATATTCTTGGCTATGTCACCCAACAGGGAACGATATAAAATGAAAAAGGATTTAGTATAGGATGGACAAAAACGGGCCTTTCCAGAAGCACATACTCCTGGAGATACAAATGGCATGACAAATTGTTCATTCTTCGAAACGTGGTTTGATTTTAATATGGAAACTGAAATGGACAAAGGTTACAATACGGTCACCAAAGACTGTCATGTTCCTACGTTATATTCAGTCAAATATATTGAGGGGGGGCATGTCGATCGAGCCGTAGTAAACTGTATGCGTAATTACCTGTCTCCCGTGCTCTACATCCCGCTCATCTTCGTTGATGAGCAGCATGTATGGTCTCCGCGGCAGCCCTGGAGCTTTCAGACCAACGAAGAAGAGCATCCCGGTTCCAATGTAGCGCATCAGCCACAGGGCAAAATGTACCTTTGGGTTTCATAAAAGGTAAAAACACTAATTAATACAGACATCATCTCATGCAACAGCCGAGCTTGAGGTATTAGGGGAGGAATGTTAAGTTTATGCAGATCAGAGAGCAACAATGAGAATGGCTACGGTTGCATTTGATAATGAGTGGGAGACATGTGAAATAAACGTTAAACCTTGTAAATAGTTTTAGGTCAGGGACATTACACAAGTTCCTTTACAGTTAAGACTAGAGGGAAGCAGATACAGTGAAATGACACACTTTTCATAATTTGAGTTATGTAGTGCACGTCTGAAATAAATCTCTAACAATCTTCAAAACATTCTGAGAAGGTTATCTGCACAAAGCTGGCTCTGCCGCTGCTGACTAAGGATGGGAGGGGCGACATCTGTTTGCATGATGCGATTGGTTCAAACTGTACCGTTCTGGATCTGAACGTCTTTGACTTGAGCAATGACTCAGCAAATGCAGACTTGTTCCTCTCACTGCTACACACGCTTGTGCATCCAGTATGCTTCCCACTCTTACACTAACGCTGCATGATGAACTAGTTTCTCTTGAGATGAACCCACACTCGTAACTCAAGGATAACATCAAACAAAATGGCACACCCATCTCTGATAAATATCTAACCTTTGGTCCGTTGGACTGTTATATACATGATGTAGCTCTCAGTGTAAACACAACTATCAGTGAACAGAGTTTTGCTGCAACTTTCAACACAAAAAATACACAATCTTAAATCATCTTGTCTAAACTTGACTGTTAAATAGATTAAAATCTTGAGATTGATACTGCAAACCTGCACAATACAAGCAGCATACCGATCTGAATAAATGCAGCAAAGAACTGCACATGCTTAAACTGCAGGAGATAGGATACACACCGTCCAACATCTGAGCCAAATCCAGACTTAAATAGAGGATCATGCACAAATCTAAATCAGCCTGAAATCTTACATTCTGTACACTTTCAAAAGTACTTTATCCAAGAATGATCAAATGTTGAAAATTTGGATGGGGCAATTTGACCTCTGACTCATTCCAGAAATCTGGTCCATGAATACATTTAGCCCTTAACTACAACTAATCTTCTCTCACCTGTTGTTGCTGAGTCTCCAGCCCCCACCACCAGTGAGGACTGTACCAGGACACGAAAGCCAGGTTCTCCGCAGAGAATGCCAAAGCCCAGAACAGCAGCAGCGCCGCGCTATGGCCTCTTGTGCGGTCCATCACAAGGGCCCTATGTCTCTCAATCCTGAGAAGGGCTATGGCCCAGACCCAGGCTGATGCCGAGAAGCACGCGTACAGCACCGCGTAGCCCGGCAGTTCTCCCCCACTGGACGCCCGCCACACCAATCCTCCCAGAAACTGGACCATAAGAAGGACAGAGATGGCCTGCTGGATGCCGTAGAGACGGGAGCGTGGGATGAACTTGGGTTCCATCGTGGTGCCATAGTGCTTGTAGAACATACAGTGGAGGGTTCCGAGGAAGATTGAGATGGTGAGCAAGACGGTGGGAACCAGGGTGAAGTAGAAACAGGGGGCGATGCCTTCGTCGGCCCAGGTCTGGGAGATGGACGCGTTGGCTTCGCAGTAGCTCCGCAGCCACGCCATGTTTAAAACTGCGGGGGGGGGGGGGGGCACAAATAACATGCCAAAGTCAGAGTCATCTTCATTGACGATACACACATCTTACATGGGTAGACGGGCTTGCTTGCTCCAGCAGCAAGATCTCATATAGGCCTAAACTCTTAAATCCGAACAATACAAAGCACGAAGAGCTTGCAAACAGTTAAGTTAGACAGGCAGCAGTGAAGGTAAAGCGCCATTTACAAGAAATACAATACAGGCAGAGCCAAACTGGACACACAGAGTGACGTAACCAAAAACTGAAACGGGACCTGACAACTGAAACGATGCTGACTGGGGTGGCTCCTTGTCCCAAGCAGTCCCAGCGACCGCTCTCTTACACTTGACACGCTTTACAAACCGTATTATAAATACTATGTTACATACACCTCACCGCCATGTCGATCCGTTTCTGATTTGCAATTGACACGACAGTTGTCACGACATCTCCTGTTGCAACAACGTTAAAAATAACGTTTACAGCTAACAACAACAACAACACACGGAGTGGGGGGGGGATAGCCCCCCCCACTCCGATGAGGAATTATTAAACAAACAAATTTTTTTTTAAAAAAGAAAAAGAAAGAAGCAAAGTGGATTTAACGGTCTGTGCCCCGCATTTCAGGAGGTTTGACGAGTTATAAACAAGTCGGCTGCAACTCGCGCCCCGTTCTGCTCACACTCACCTTCTCGACAGCGCAGGTGACCGCGCGAGGGCTAGCTCGAGCTAACGATGACCTAGCACGCTAGCCGAGCGACGCTCCGCGTTTATTTACACACGCCAAGCCGTCCGGTGGGCAGAGGAGCGCCGAAAGCGTCCCGTCATCCCCACGGGTCCGCATATTCCCGCCCCCCCTCGCAGCGACGAGGCTCTTTGGGCAAACGGGCGATCCGTGACTCGGCAATCAACTCGCTACACAACAACGCACGGCGTGGGCGGCAGCGCCCCCTACTGGCTGCCGTGACCGACTGCGGTGTTGCGTCGCGGCCACTAGATGACACCGTACACCAGGGTGTGTTTGAAAGGGGCACGGGCCCTTAAAATGACCGCTCTGCAGCCTTACAGCAGATAGATGGCGTTAGAATGAATGCACGGTGTAGAACGCCACAATCCGTGCAACCTCAAATAGCATGAAGAAACACTTCAACCAAAACCCTCATCAGGGTGAAAACGGGAGAGCATCCGAGTCGGGATCCCTCTTCCAGGGCAGACAGCCATGTAGAAAGGTGGACAAAGCAGACAAGCAGTGGCACATAATAAACACTCCATAAGGCAGTTATAGCCACACAATGCAGGATATTATGAAGGGTCAAGCATCATCATCTCCAGTACCACGTCAGGCACCCTCCTCCGCAGCACCTACTACGTTTGTCATAGGGAGGGATTTCTATATGGTCACATGTAAACCTCCTGGTTCTTGTGCAGAGTTATCAGAATAGCAACATAATGCGTTCACATGTGATAGAATTTGCTAACATGTTGCTTCAATGTCATTTCACTGCTGTATTACAGAACCTTTTCACAATGGTGAATGAGTGTTTTACCACTGCTATGTGACCTACACTAAGGTGCTCATCACTGTTTTGCAGAGATGAGCACCTTCCACCTAACAAAGTTTTCCAGCTCAATCTGGAAATTAAGGATTTGGTTCGGTTTGTCAGAGGGGACAGCTCGGGAAGGAAAAGCCAACTTCCGCATCTTACCTTCCTAAAAAAAATATAGGCAGGAATAAAAGACCAGAAAGCGGACGTACGCATGTGTGTATTGTAAAGAGAGAGAGAGAAGATGGAAGCAAAAAGCGTGATTGTGAGCGTATGCATGAGCTTGCACTAACCTGTTAGTACAACACACACATACACACACACACATACACTGGGCACAGGCTCGGATGGAGAAAGGGGGAAAATCTTATCATCAGAGCCGTCACAATGGGCACAGAAAGCTGCTAATCTGCTTCATCTCCTCGGCTCTTTTGTGTGAGTGGAAATGGACCTTCTGTCGATCAGCTGCTTGTCACTGCTCTCTTTTGTCCTGCGGTCAATGTGATGGCCTGCCCATCACATCCCTCATCTCTCTCTCCCCCCTTCTGTGGGCTCCTTTTAAAAATAAATAAATATATATATATAAACCTAGGCACACAGCCTCAGCAGGGGCTTCTATAAGTCCTTTAGGTGTGTCTTTTCTGTCATTCATTCCCACCTCCTTTCTCCTGCCTCATTTCCCCTCCGCTCCTTTTGTTCCCTTGAAGCCTAATTCAGTCTAATTCCTTGACTCGGGGAGTGAATACCGGTGGCGTTGGAGGTGCCGTGTCCAATCTCATTAGCGCTTAGTACGGATCAATAAGGCTTTTGATTCTGCTCAAAACAGGGCTGTTCTCTTTGTGTTGGCCCCCAAGCTGCCCTGACAGACGAGCCTTATCACCCACAGTACTCATACAAGTCAGTGATCCGGTCTAATACTACCACCATCGGCCCTATGTATCTGGTAGAAACCCCTCGAAAAAAAAAAAAACAAACTGCTCAGCACCTCCGTTAATCTGGACACAAGGTGGATGTTTGATTGACTTGGTGATGGATCGATCTCCCCATTCAAAGTTTTCTTCCCCCCCAATGCAAACCACTTTCAGAAAATTATCATTCAAAGGGCCCCATTTAATGACCAATACCAGTCCGATTGTTCTTTCCATATTAGTTTATGTGCAACTTTTTTTTCTTTTTCACTCAAACCCTTCAACTCATATACTGAATTCTGAGTCACATGTGGCTCAGTTGCATACAAAACGTGTTCACTTGCAAAGCAAAAACAGGTAAACGCACATTCAGTTAGAGGCCTTGGCAATGGATTTGGCAAACACTGTCGCAAATGTATACGATGCAAATTTGCATCGTATACATTTGCCAGTTTCATTATACGGTTTATAGGTCTGCAGACTGTTCCTCTGACATGGCTCATTGCTGCCTCTGCAGCAGCGGCTTAATGAAGACAACGCCATCGGTTAAGTTTCTGGGAAACCGAGTGACCTCATCCAAGACCACTCTTTATTCATTCATTGTGCCATTCGTGTTGTAATGCGAGTCTGGGTTAGTGAGGACAATGTGGTTGGTACATGATCATCTTTCAGTGGGGTTGTATCTGAGTCAAATTTAAATGTTGTCATATCGCGATAACAGTTTTTGCTGTCTAAATTAATAATAATGAGAATTTATTATGTAAAATTTCTCATAATATGAGGTATGAAATATTTGAGGGCGTATATTATTTGAAAACTAGTTTGGATTTGATATTATATTGATATCACATTGCCAAAACATCAGTTGGACTCTTAAATAGGCTATTTTTGCATATATGTAAGCCGATCTTGTGGTGCATGTCGATATTGTGCAAAATTCCCCATCATCATGGCGCAGATAATATTTTCCATGTCACCCAGCACTAAATTATACTGGTGGGGGGGGGGGGCTAAGGTGTGAAGCACAGGCGTAACGAGTCAGCACTGGGCCCCAATGCAAGATGGTCAAAGTGGGCTGCGGCCTGCCCATCACAATCAAACGTTACACAATGTCATATCAGTAGCGAATGAAAGAAGTCAAAGCAAGCAGCTTTAAAATGACCAGCAACAGCAAAATGCACTGCACAGCTGACGTCTAGTCTAGATGAAACGATCACTAGGAAAACAGACCGCCATGCTATAGAAATAGTGATAGACTACCTTACTTAACATCTGGTGTCAGAGCCTCACAACAGATAAACACATTATCGTGACAGTGCACCTTGACACAGACAAAAACAATCGTGACAGTGCACCTTGACACAGATGAAACAATCGTGACAGCACATCTTGACACAGATGAAAACATAATCGGTGACAGTGCATCTTGACACAGATGAAGACATAATCAGTGACGGCACACCCGCACATTGACAACGTTGTTCATGACTGTGCATGGGCCCTATAAACACAAAACACAAGTGTGTAAACACAAGTGTGTAAACGCAAGTGTGTAGGTTGATTATTAGTGAAATAAATAAGTTTACGTCATAGGTGCATTCACTGGGCTTTTTGCTGTGTGAAGTCTTGACACTTCGCCAGCTAGCCAACGCTTCTGTGAAGATTTTACTACACAGTACTGTGCATGTCCTTAATTACACAAGGGCACAACATTTTGCACATTTCTGTACATACCACATACCGTAGAGTCAGTGCTCGAGTCGAGATCTTTGACGCGATAGCGGCGAGATAAAGAAGGTGTCCATGCGTGCAGGCCCTTAACTGTTGTGGGCCCCAGTGCAGCTGCATTACCTGCATATAAGGTAGTTTCATGTCTGGTGTGAAGACATCTCCCTAGAAAAGCCCCTAAATGCGGACCAACTTTCCATGTGGCCTGCTGTGCTTTGACATGGTGTCTGTGCATTTGCTTTTAAAGGGAGTTGTCCTGCCAGGGCCACCCCATTGAGACCGTCTGTTTGCCATCTTTTCCTGCTGCGGCAAGCCGAGCCTTTTGTGGGTGGGTAGGTGGGTAGGTAGGTGGGGGCGGGGGGGTAAGATCGCCCTCCATCAAATTGCTCTTGGCAGACACAAAGAGAGTCATTCTGCTGCCACAGCACTGAACCCTCACCACAGTCCTCTAAACAGACAGAGAGGGAGGAAGAAAGCAGGGAAAGAAGTGATGAAAGATGAAAGAGAGCTGTTAGACAGAGAGAGGAGGGGGGGACCGAGAGAGAGAGAGAGAGAGATCAAGAGATTACATGGTGGGAGAAGCCAAATTGACGCTCCAGGGTATGTGGCTGAGTTGGTGAACCTGTGAAAGACAGCTTATACAGCAAGTAAACAGGCTGAGGTGAAAAGGTAAAAAAGAAGGCGTCTTCCTTTAAAGAGGCTATGACGCTCCAGATTCCACACCTCCATACGTCTCAGTCAGACTCCATGGACTGGTGAACTGATCCCCCCCCCCCCACACGCTCCCCCTCCCCACCATGACACCATCATCACCACTGTATTGACAGTCAGTATTCGTTTGAAAGAAAAGTAATCTCCGAGAAACTTGATGAGCTGAAATCCCTGTTGAATGGAAGTTCTACTGGAACAACAGTAGGTGAAATAAAAACATTCACCTCTGCCTGTTTTGGAGAGTGGGAAGCCTGTTGTCATTTCTGATTTGCCCTAAAATAGATTCCCAGGCAGAGGCTGGTTGAAAAATCAATCAATCAATCAATCAACTTGACAGAGCACGGAACACCTCCCTGTAATGCTCACTATGACCACTGGGAGCAGCATTGCACCACAGTTACTCCTGCACCCTGCAGCCAGAAATAGAGCAGCTACAGGGTAAAAACAGTGGAGTGCATAGGAATAGTTCTTATAGTACAGATGCCCCTGAAACTGGTAAGCATCAAACCAAATAAGAAACAAACCAGTTGCATATGAAAGTATTCAGAACTCATTTAAGAGCAAATATAAAGACAAAAACTGTATCTCTGAATAATCTCATTTCGGCATGAATTTGACCCCGAGAGAGTTCTGCATCCAGTGAAGGGGGGCCCTCAAAAAGCCCACCATGTAAAAGAAACACTAGTTTAAACTTGTAGTACAATGTGTGTCAACGTTCAATTCTGTGTCAACTGTGTACCTCAGAACTCAAAAGCTACGGTTTCTAACGGCGGGTACGTTGATGGACGGACAGCCTGTCCGGGGCCTTATACGGTACCTGCTGCATGTACCATGAATGGTCCAGGAGTAAAGCCTCTCTGACTGGAGGCTGAAGTAACGGAAACAACTGGCGAATGTGATGAACCGGAAAACCAGCGGGACTGTTGGTGCCCGAGGACCTGATTGAGAACAACAGGTCTAAAAACCCACAGCCACCCAGCACTGGGATAGCGATCTAGTAAATACATCATAACATGCTAAATGTTTACGCTAGGCTGTATTTACAACATTACTATCCCAGTCACACACTATATCTCCATAGCAGTAATGTGCCAAGTGACCATTCGCCAGTATAGCATGAAGCTGAATACTTGCGCCATATTGTCATGTAAATTGGATTACGTGACAAGCATGCTGTTTAACTGGGAAGTTAATGAATATGTTAGTCACTACTCAGTTACTGAGACTGCATAAAGCGAGATTTCTCATTTTCCCCAAACACGACTCATGTTTTCATTTGTAAATTAACCCCGAGAAAGCGCCCCCTTTTTATCTCAGCTGAAAGGGGGAAACTAATCAAGGTTTTGCAGAGCTCCAATACCTACACGAAAACCACGTGGCAGGTAGAGTGGCTTTAAGCTAGCTAGATGGCAACCATGAAAAGACCAGAGGCAAGGGGTACATGACATTCTGTCATTCAACGTTGCTGCTGATTATTGTGTAAAATATATAAAACGAGACACCGGTGCTATTTTCATGACTCTGTGTTTGTTAACTGCCTCTTTGTCACAAGGGCCTACCACAGAGAAGAAGCACCTTGTCAATAGAGTTGCCAACCGTTCCTTAAAATAAGGAATCGTTCCTTTTTGGACGCTAAATATATATACATATATATGTGTGTGTGTGTGTATGTGTAAGGCACATTATATTTGTTATGCCCACGCCACCCCATCCATCCAACCCCCATCCCTGTCCCCTGTTCCTTATTTCCAACCCTACTTGTCAATGATATGGTTTCCCTCTACGGGTGGTGGTGATGATGATGATGATGGTCCTTGTAACATCCGCCTACCTCCAAGCCCACATCCAGTTGGACTGACCTCAGACAGTAGGTGTCCAGACTCATCAGTGATCTGGTTTTACTTCCCCCCCCTTTTCTCCCCAATTGTATCCGGCCAATTACCCCACTCTTCCGAGCCGTCCCGGTCGCTGCTGCACCCCCTCTGCCGATCCGGGGAGGGCTGCAGACTACCACATGCCTCCTCCCATACATGTGGAGTCGCCAGCCGCTTCTTTTCACCTGACACTGCGGAGTTCCCCAGGGGGATGTAACGCTATCCCCCGCCCCCCCCCTCCCGAACAGGCGCCCCGACCGACCAGAGGAGGCGCTAGTGCAGCGACCAGGACACACACCCACATCCGGCTTCCCACCCGCAGACACGGCCAATTGTATCTGTAGGGACGCTCGACCAAGCCGGAGGTAACACGGGGATTCGAACCGGCAACGGAGGTCTGGTTTTACTTATTTGGACGATGACGCGCCCGGTTCTGGAAGCTGTGCCGCTGGGCCCTCCAGCTCACAAAGCAACCCCGGCGAGTCATGTGGGACTTCATTTTCCTTTGTCTCAAAAGAAAACGCTTATTGAAATCGAACCGACGCAAGCATTCTTCTCCCATCTGTTTGAGATTTCCCACCAAATCCACATTTCGTAATGAGAAAGCTTCGTTTAATAGCTTTTCCACAGTTTCTCAAAAACCAAAAAGAACAAAAAGAAGAGCAAAATGACAGGGAAAGCGGTTGTACACTGATAGCGCGAGCTTTTGGTACAAACTGATTTAAAAAAAAAAAACTCCCGACTTCCGGTTCCGCAGATGACTCAGCATTTCCTTCTGCATTAAAAGCGCTGGTCACCACGGAGCCGCCGCACCGCTAGCACGAAGCCAGCGGTCAGCAGGTCCTGTTCAGCCTCTCATCGTCTTCATCTGCCCCAGCGAGGAGGAGGAGGAGCGCTTCGCCGCTGCTGAGATGAGAGCGAATCAAAGAATATGGCGGTTTGTACAAAGCTAGCAACAGCCTTGTGTTTATCCCTGCCAGATGCGCCGCGCATGTTAGCGCTGGCTGCAGCACAGCAAGCCGATGGAAACTGGCAGGCAAAGGGGGCATGTTACAATGACCACATCATAAAGACAGAAGAAGAAGGCGGAGGAGGAGGAGGACGGAGCGGCTTCTGCAGCGACTCACTGCCGCACACTGCTTTTTAATCTGACTTCTATTTTGTCTTTTTATATCCATTTACTGGGAATTGGGCGTTTTATAGTGGGGCAAAGTAATGAAGTAAAAGTACTTTGACCACTGCTCTAAAGTGGGGTTTTTTTGTGGCATATCTGTACCTTCTTTTAATACTTGCTTCTTATTTTCTAAATCCGATGCAATTCTTACTAAATACTTGTTTTACTCCTTATAATGAGTGTGTGTGTGTGTGTGTGTGTGTGTGTGTGTGTGTGTAATTAATGGTAAACCCTCAAACACATTCTAATGATAACCATATTGATAATAATGCAGCTTCTTTCTTTGTATTAACAGCACTTCTTGATACTTAGCTACATTTATAAACAGAAAATTACTTTTGATACTTAGATACATTTAATATCCAGTACTTTAAGACTTGTCCTCGAGTCATGTGCTGATGGGTGACTTTCACTTTTACCACAGGGATTTTCAAGCAATGCATCTTTAATTTTCACCCAGGCATGGGTTTTAGCTATTTTTTCCACCTCATGTATTCAATCTGATGTATTGTTTGTTGCTTTTTTTATGACCTGGGAACTACTTAACCTTGGGTGGCCCCCCTCCTCCCCCCCAAAAGGAATGACTAAAGTTGAACTGCACCATATAATGAATTGCTGTTAAATTTACTGGGAAAGACGATTACTCCAGTCATTGAGTTGACAAAGTATTCGGAAGTCAATTTAGTATTACTGGGGGCGTCCGGGCAGCGTTGCCTACTACCACTAATACTACTGCTATTCCGCTGTCTACCAACACGGGGGTCGCCGGTTCGAATCCCCGTGTTACCTCCGGCTTGGTCGGGCGTCCCTACAGACACAATTGGCCGTGTCTGCGGTTGGGAAACCGGATGTAGGTATGTGTCCTGGTCGCCGCACTAGCGCCTCCTCTGGTCGGTCGAGGTGCCTGTTCGCGGGGGAAGGGTGAACTGGGGGGGGGGGTCGCGCGACATGTTCCCCTGGTGAAACTCCTCACTGTCAGGTGAAAAGAAGCGGCTGGCGACTCCACATGTGGTAGTCTGCAGCCCTCTCCGGATCGGCAGAGGGGGTGGAGCAGCGACCGGGACGGCTCGGAAGACTGGGGTAGTTGGCCAAAACACAATTGGGGAGAAAAAGGGGGGGGGTCCCCCCCAAACACTCCCCCCAAAAAAATCAGTATGACTTAGGATATTTAACAGTGTACCCGGCGTCATGTGGGTGGTCATGACGCGTTACGTCGCGCCCTGCTGGTGCGACATGGAGCGCAGGTGCGCCACACGCATCCACATCATCAGCGCTCCCACGCTCTTCCCATCATGCTCCACAGCCCCGCCGCGGGGGACCTGGCACACTAAGTGTGAAGTATTTCTAATGACTACGAATGATGAACAATGAAGTGAGAAGTGTTAAATGAACTGGAAGCACCGCCACAGTGCAACCCCCCCTCACCCCCCCCTCACCCCAACCCACCCAGGGAGGATAAGTGGGAGGGGGCACCTTCCTGCATGAGTAGGTCCCCTAGCCGGATTGACTTCAATAAAGCTAGCTGCGAGAGCCACCAGAGAGAGGAGAGTGTCAATTTTGAACGACCCCCCCCCCCTTCCCACCTCTCCGCCCCGGTCGCAGGGTGACGGGTAATACGTTTGTGCATTACCGCAAGGCGAAGGCCATCCATCATGGCTACGTGCAAGTGTGTGTCTTTCCATGTGTGTGTGTGTGTGTGCGCGCGCACATGTATGTGTAAACCGTGCAGTTTAATGTGATAGTACGCAGGTAACATTCCTTATCCTCCAGGCCGCAGTGTGGTTATATAAGGAGGATGGGTGCAAGTGTGTGTGGGGGGGTGTGTGTGTGTGTGTGTGTGGGGGGGGTGTTTAGAGAAGACCTTGCAGACAGACATAAGGCAGGCTGAGCATCTGGAGACAAGGACTCTCGCTGGTGTCAAGCTGGGGCTGGCTATTTATTTGGCTGGGGGGGGGGAGAGGGGGGGCGTGGGAATACTGCAAACATCTTTTCTAATGATGAGGAACGGGTGCTCTCAGACACATCGCCATGCCAGGAACTCTGTGTGTTTTGTGTTACACTGCGAGCTGTCACGCATTGGTGTGGACGGGTGAAAAAAGGAAGTACACAAATACAAGGCATAAACATCACACACACACACACACACACACACACACACACGGACACTTGGCAGGTTTGCAAATGCATATTCATTGCAGCTGCAATGAGGAGGGCGGGCAATAGCAAATCCAACACACACACACACACACACGCACTACACATGCACGCACACATGCATGCACAGACACACAAAAAGAAACAAGACACTACCCTAATCGTATTCATCCCTTACTGGGATTGTTTTTTTTTCCTTGGTTCAACGGAAACCCTCCAAGTTTTTTGACAGAGTCACCGGTGAGAACTCAGCAGGAGGGGAAACGTGTGCAGCAGAAAAGGCTTGATATTTCCCCCTGCTCCCAGCTCCACGTGGAGCAGGGGAAATATCAAGCCCCCTAAAACAGCCATATTATGGACACAAACTGCTGCAAAATGCATCCTTGGAGAAAGAGAAAAACTAAACGGGACTGCAGATGTGAGGTTGTGTGCACATTATTTCAGAGACCTTAATTTTTTTACAATGAATCTGACAAATCCATTCCAGAGTCCATCCATCCATTATCTGATCCGCTTACCCTGCTCTCAGGGTGGCGGGGATGCTGGAGCCTATCCCAGCAGTCATGGGGCAGCAGGCGGGGAGACACCCTGGACAGACCACCAGTCCCCACCCCTCACCACACCACACCACAGGACGACCTGGGATGACCCCGAGGTTGGCCTACCCCAGGGCTCGAACCCAGGACCTTCTTGCTGTGAGACGACCGCGCTAACCACTGCGCCACCGTGCTGCCCCAAAGGAGCTCATTTGAGTCGGAGTCGAACCAGCGACCTAAGGAGACCTGCAACGCACTACCTACAGTCCTCCGCTCTACCTGAGCTCCGTCCCCCCCTCCTCGGCTAATTCGTTGACAATTATGGTGGGAGGTGAAACCTGCCCTCTTTTTTCCCCCCAGTGTTATTCTCAGGGCAAATCACATCTCTCCTCCGAGGGAAGCGGAGGTACCCGTATTCACATCCGACAGGAATCAGCTGATGGCCTGTGTGGAGCACCATGATGAAATGCTATGGAGCAGTATTTTTATAGAATAGTGAAAAAGATCCTCCCGGAATTAACTGGACAATTTTTGGACACTTCCCCCTCATAAATATTGGTATAAAGGCAGTGTGATGTGCAAAAAAAGTGAAAATTAGCATAAAAAATGTTTAATGCTCAGAGAGGCAAACCTGGAGACGAGGGAAACGCGAGTATCTGAAAGATCCCGGCTGCAACTTGTTTGGGAAGTTTGGGATTTTTGTTTGGCTTGCATGATGCATCATTGTTGGGCCAAGCGTTGTTTTTTATGTTAAGCGCCGGAAGGCCACATCTGCATGCATCGCTCTCCCAAGTTTCATCAAAATCTGTGCGTGTCTGAGGTAACGGCAGATGATGGACAGACGGAGATCGATCCCTGCTCGCCTCCGTCGTGCGGGACGAGGAAAAACAAAGAAGCATTTGCTCATTGTTTTGTAAGTGGCTGAGGGACGCGATGGTTCGACTTGTTGACCTTGTTTTGTGCATCACGCTACAGCCTCCGGGGCTAGCAAACAACATCCATGCTAATGCTAGCACATTAGCCGCTCTTGTTTCCATAACAACAAAAATCGAGGGAGGCAGGCCCCCCTTAACCAAAACGCCGAGCGGCCTGATTGGGAACCACTCGTGGGAGTGAACTCTGCATGCACAAATGCATGCGGCGTGCAACCCGCTCACAAAATGACCGGGGCCCTGCAGGCTGGCGTGCACGCACGCATGCACACACATACATACACACACCCGTGCAAATGTGGAGGCAACCCTTGTAGTGACGGACACACACCCTATAGGCACATTTGTGAGCCAGAAACATGCACACGGGCTAAAAAACAAACGTGTGTAGCCAGACTGCCTGCACACCCCCCCCCCCCATATATACACACAGTTGTTTGTTTCTCCGGCTCAGGTGCACTGGGCCGACAGGCCGGGCGGTGCACCCACCCCGGGGTGCATCCTCTGCATCCTCCGAGGGCTTGTTACTGATACAAATAATCCCACGATGACGCCGGTTCTCAACAGTTTCAAAAATAAAGAGCGGATATTGATTTGATATTTACAGAGTTATTTGTCGGTCAGTTCAGGCAGCTATGTGTTGTTCTTCCCAGTGTATTTGTGGAAGCTGTAGCACGGCATCTGTGTGTGTGTGTGTGTGTGTGTGTGTGTGTGTGTGTGTGTGTGTGTGTGTGTGTGTGGCCTTGGTCATGGGAGGAAGGCCTTTTGTCTGACTTGCTTATGCTACTGAGATGTGTTTACCCGACTCCCTGCTAGTGCCTCAGCGGCCCAACGCTGTTGTGTCTCAGAGGGCCTCAAATGCAGCTTGAGACGGCCCGATAAGCGAATTGAGACGGACGCTTTTGTTCCGCAGTATGAGCAGAACAAAACAACCACAAAAAAAACAAAAACAAGGCCGATATCGTTTCATTTGGCAACAGTGAAATTGATTTGGAAGTATATTATCTCCGTCTTTGTGTCACTTTTCTTCTGTCAATGCCCTTTAAATTTCCCTCTTTGCAAATCTGTCTCCCTCTCTCCCCATCTCTTTCCTGCCTCTTCTCCCCCCCCCCCGCCCCTTTTTACTCCCCAGTTGTACTTGGCCAAATCACCCCGCTCTCTGAGCCGTCCCGGTCGCTGCTCCACCCTCTCTGCCGATCCGGGGAGGGCTGCAGACTACCACACGCCTCCTCCGATACATGTGGAGTCACCAGCCGCTTCTTTTCACCTGACAGTGAGGAGTTTCACCAGGGGGACGTAGCGCGTGGGAGGATCACCCCCCCCCCCGAACAGGCGCCCCCGACCGACCAGAGGAGGCGCTAGTGCAGCGACAAGGACACATACCCTCATCCGGCATCCCATCCGCAGACACGGGCGACCAAGCTGGAGGTAACACGGGGATTCGAACCGGCGATCCCCGTGTTGGTAGGCAACGGAATAGACCTTATAGGACTCCCTTCCCCCCACCTCTCCTTTAAATCATCGCTTTCTCAGTTTGTGTGCCGGGGCCGTGTTGCACGTGTGTTCCCAAGTCTCCTGATTTACCTCGTAGGATTTCGGCGCGCCATCAAAATTCACGCTGAAACAATAACAAGACGGCGGGGGGTGGGGGTGGGGGGGAGAGAGGACAGACATATCACCCCATCCACAAATCTCCCATGATCCCACTCCCGAGGCGGGAGTCGATGGATGGTGTGCGCTATATATTTCACGCCGCATGGGAGGTAGGAAATGTTTACGCAAGTGCGCATGCGTGCGGCTATAAACACGGCCGACTCCGAAATCCCCCCCTTCCGTTTTTATGTCCGACTCTGCGAATGAGTACGAGCGTGCACGTGGATGTGTGGTGAAAGAGAGGCAGAGAGAGAGCGAGAGAGAGAGAGAGAGAGGGGAGGGGGATCGTTGGAGTGGCGTTTGAGTGATGCTAAACTGGAGCTCAGCGCGGCTGAAGGGGGGCTGTAAATCCACTCTCTCCTGGGTGTAGTTACTCACAGCACCGTGGCGCAGCACTATCTCTCAGAGAGGGATGTCATCACATTCCTCTGAAACACACACACACACACACACACACACACACAATATAGCGCATACCATCAACAGCAACCCACTCGTCTGAGCCGTAATGTGCCGAGCGCGGTCCCCCACCCCACATAAAGCGACTGCAGGCAGGCTTCCTCCGGCTCCAGGCGCACACGGGGGCCCCTGCCGCCGCTGACGGGGCCTTTCACTACATCGCCCCTCCCCACCCCTCCCCGCCCCACCCCGCAGCACCCATGAGACGAGACGAAGCCGCCGCGGAATCCGCCGCTGGTACTTCCCAACCCGAATCAATCACCTGCCAAAGACGCTTTCTAATCCAGTGGAGGGCTTTGCACAAGTATGTGCTCTCAGTTCCCACACTGCTTTTTATTTATTTTGCTGCCATTCTCGGGCATGCCAGTTATGCATGGCAGCCAGCGGTGCAGCCAGCGGTGCAGCCAGCGGTGCAGCCAGCGGTGCAGCCAGCGTCCACCTGGGTTCAACACACCCTTCAGCAGCAGCTAGATCCGCACGGAGGAGCGGGGCTTGGGAGACTGTTCTCGCTGAATGGTGGGAATCGATAAGTACTTTAGGATATATGTCACAGTACAAGTGAATGTGATGACCTCCCCCCCCTCCTCCCCCCATACGGAGTCTGCAGGGAAAGTGTGCTAATCTAAAGAGAAAGTTTCAATTACTCCACAAACAACCGTCTCCCTTTCTCAACAGAAAGAAGCGTGCAATCTCTTCCTTTCTTCCCTGCTCTCTCTCCCCCCCCCCTCTTTCCTAAAGGCTGAACCAGGATGAGTCACAGCTGTTTATTTGCCTCCCCCCCCTCCCTCCTCCTCCCCCCCTCCCCCAAGTCTGTTGCAGCTGCATTGTTGAATGATGCACGACGCGCTGCGCATTGTTAACCGATAACCAATTTCCATCAAACACAACTGTTGCTCATTTTGCAATCGACACGCTGATTTGGCGTAATCACTTGGCGACACAACTTCCTCCCGGCACACTCGGCGCGCGGGGGGGGGGAGGAGGGAGGGGTTTGCCTTTCGCCTTGATTACTGCAGAAGTTTCAAGTCGTTCTGGCACGAGGCGATCAACTCTTGCCAACTTAACGCGGCGCGATTGCTTCACTGCAGACGTTTCGTCAATGTAATTGGACAGCAGCAATCTGCAGGCTGTTTCTTTCTTCTCTTTTCTTTTTGTCTTTGCTGCAAAGACCTGCACCAGGATTAGCGGATACCGTTTGGGTTCAGTAGATAAGCTCACAATTAAAATAGATCAAGAGGAAGTAAAAGGGAGTCATCGATTTTAAATTTCGAGGGGCCGTTTTGGACTCCCAACCCACATTTGACGAACACGCTGAAAAGCGATGCGAGACCGCCGGGACCAGTCTGCACTGTTGCGGAATGATGAAACACCACACAGCCCTTCAGGTAGCTCTGCCGCGCATGCGCGCCATGGTACTGTAGCGAATTCAGGGGGCAGCCGGGAACCGCCGCAGCCGGGACGCGAACCCGGGCACCCCGCACCGCGGGCGGGCGCGCTAACCAGTCGACTAAGGGGTCCGACTCGTTAACCCACTGGCTAGCGAGTCTACACGTCCGTGATCGTTACACTACCTCCCCTTCATACTCACGCTCTCACATACCACGTCTGACGTCAATGCAGCGAATTCAGCGGCAGCCGGGACGCGAACCCGGGACCGCGCCAACCATTCAACTAAAGGGGTCCGACCCGTTAGCCAACCGGCTAGCGAGTCTACACATCCGTTATCATTACAACACGTGCATCCTATTGTGTGGCTGCGTGGAGCCAGGCCTCACAGTCGACTGTCAAACCCGTCACATTGCTCGACAAACAAGCGCTGAAAATGCTGGATGAAAAACAAAGGAAATGGCACCACTGTACAGTACACTTCCGAAAAAGTACAAGTTGCTCAGTTGTGACACCTTAATCAAGTTTTCCATCCCTCCATCCATTACCCAAACCGCTTATCCTGCTCAGGGTTGCGGGGATGCTGGAGCCTATCCCAGCAGTCATTGGGCGGCAGGCGGGGAGACACCCTGGACAGGCCGCCAGGCCATCACAGGGCCGACACACCTAGGGACAATTTAGTACGGCTGATCCACCTGACCTACATGTCTTTGGACTGTGGGAGGAAACCGGAGCCCCCGGAGGAAACCCACACAGACAACATGCAGACTCCACACAGAGGACGACCCGGGACGACCCCCAAGGTTGGATTACCCTGGGGCTCGAACCCAGGACCTTCCTGCTGTGAGGCGACCCCGCTACCCACTGCGCCACCATGCCGCCCCTAAGTATTAGATTTAACAAGCAAATTCTATCCAAAGGACAGAACTGTTAAGTGCTCAGGACTTATGAGCAGTATTGAAAATATGTCCATGATTAAGTTTTCTTTTCTCAAATTGATTTCTAAACGTGTGAACAATCTCGCCCCAGCTGGACTTTGTCCACGCTGGCAGCCATACCAACATGTACCCTGGCTCTGCTGAGTGACAGAGGCTAAGCAGGTGTGGGCTTGGATGGAAGAACCCTTGGCAGAACTGAGTTGCTGCTGGAAGTGGTGTTGGTGGGTCAGTAAGGGGCAGTCTTCCCTCTCGTCGTAATGCCCCAGTGCAGCGATGGGGACACAGTGCTGTAGGAGATGCCGTCCTTTGGATGAGACGTTAAAACCGAGGTCCTGACTCACTGTGGTCATTAAAGATCCCATGGCACTTACAGCAAAGAGTAGGGGGGGGAGGGGTCCCCGGTGTCCTGCAAAATTCCCAACTTGGCTCTCTCCATCTCGCCACCTAATCATCCTCTCAGTATGATTGGCTCAACGATTCCCCCCTCTCCACCTCAAGCTGATGTGTGGTGAGCATTCTGGTGCAAAATGGCTGCCGTGCATCATCCACATATACATATGAATTAGGGAACATACACACGTGCACACAAACACACTTACACAAACCATGTAAAACGACTGTGATGTGTGATGTGATTTTGTATGATCATGTCATATGTATGAGAATGTCAGTATTTACTATGTGCTCAGTTTAATTAATTAATGTGCCTTTGGTAATGATGATGTGTTATGACCATTTTGGAGTAGAAAAGCCTAACCAGGGACCGGGGTCGCCAGTTAGCCTCGGCTAGAAATCCTATATGCAACACATCTGTATCATGACACTGTAACCAGTTACAATGTTTGTTTTTTTGCATCGTCCCTGACAAACTAATCAATGACTAATCAATAAAAACTAATCAATAAAATTAGCTTCAGTGTACTGTCACTGCAATTCAATTGGAGATGAGTATTGCAACCAGATCAACTAGACTTGTTCGGTCCTTGCATTAATATTGTTTCTGAAATGGGGGTGGAGCACTGCCATAAGCCACAGGGTGGAGGTGAAAGGTGTTGCACTGTTGCACATATCTCAATTAAATTCATCACTAGAATCAAACTTCTGTCAACTTTGTGTGTTTTCCATTTCAGCTACAATCCTGATGTCGTCCCGTCTCTGCACAGACATCACCATCATCATTGGCGGTCACTTGGGGTCGAGTATGACCATCCTCCAACTGGGTCCCTCTCGGTCTTCAGGTGGGCGTAGAGGCCGATCCTGGAGCCGTATAATTGGAGGACGCCTGCACGTGACAGCTGTTTACGCGGAGAGGCTGATGCTCCTGCAGCCACCACACGGTCCTTGGCAGGAGGTGGCCAGAGTCCAATGGCATGGAGAACCAAGACGATTGGGGACCACCTTCTGTTGCAGCCTTCACTGCCGTTGTGACCTGGAGACATCTGCCGCCAGTTCCGCCGTTGAGGGCTTTGTTGGATCGCGCTCCCCCTTGACCTCTCCGCCCTGGGTGACCCTACCAGGAGCCAGACGGCACGGCTCTTGGGATCATATTCAGACTTCGGCACCACGGCAAGGTGGCGATCCAGGAGAAGAAGCCCAGACATCCAGTGCACACCAGCGACACTGTATATACCTAATATATTGGTTACAATGGTTGAGTTGGTGAGCTTGTTTAGAAAGTCTCACAGCACGAGGGTCCTGGGGGTTTGATCCCATCCCGTCTGTGTGAATGTTGTCCCTATGTTTGTCTCTCTTCCCACAGTCATTTCCATAGACATGCTTAATATATGAATGGGGGGGGGGCTTGTCAAGGGGTTTTCCCTTTTTTCAGCCCCCGGGAACGTTTACAGCCTCCATCCTCCTGAATTGGATTAAGCAGAAATAAACAAGAGGGCGGACGGTTAAATCTTTGTTTTTCCATGCATTGTTTAAAGACAGCTTTGGTGCCGAGGCGCTTTTGGGAGCAAAGTGAGCAGAACTCCACCCACAAATGTTTGCTGATGAGCTGCAGACGCTCGCTTTGGCCTTCGGTGAAATAAAAAAAACAAAAACAACCCCTGCAAAAAAAAAAAAAAAAATCCAAATTCAGAACAGGAGCCAGCGGCGGCGGCAGCGGTGGCAGCATTTGCCGGAGTCAATATGGCGTACCATTACCTCAAATTGCACGCAGTATCTACCCATCGACTTAATTTCCTGCCTCGTGATGAGGAAGAGGGCGCTGGCCCAGTTCTGGGCTCTGAATAGACCATTTCTCGTCCTCGCCATTTCCTCCATGTATTTGTTTTTCAGAGCCAGTATCCTCTGGTGGCAGGGGAGATGATCATGCCACGAGGGAGAGGTAGTGATGGTCTGCCTTGGTGTTTAGACAAGATGCAAACGCTCATTGTCACCGGGACCGGCGTCGCTGGCAGACAAGATGCCACAGAACCTCTGTCACACACACACACACACACACACACACCCTCCCTGCTCTGACCCAGATAGGTGCTTTGAACCCCTGGCAGGCCCGGCAACATGATCTGGGCCCCATTCCCAGGAAGACGACTGGGACAGGGTGATGGGTGAGCCGGGGACAGGGTTGGGGGGAGATGACAGAAGTGTGTAAGCGCGTCGTGTGTGTGTGTGCGTTTCCTGACGCATGTCTACAGGCAATTGTGTGTGTGTCTGTCAGAGTTTGGTCTCAAGGTGGTTCTCTGTCAGTCTGCGAGGGCCGGGGGAGGAGGAGGAAGAGGAGGTGACGGAGAACTAGAAATTGTAAGTTGTTCTCATCCAACTAATCCCTCTTCATATTTTGAAAATGTCTATTCTATTCTATTCCACTGGGGCTATTGCTTATTAATGGTGCCTCCAAGGCAGTGTAAGATACAAAAATAGCTCAAACTAAAAAGCACGCTACCGTCGTCCCATTTACCCTATTGTAAACCACTGTTGTGTATTGTCGTACCGCTGCTCTTAGTGTGTATCACATTATGACGCGTAAACTAAACCCGGATTTATGTCGCGTCCTCTCAATAATGCAACACATCACCGACAAACTCCCTCCGCCCATAAGGGTTGTGTTACAGTAATGACGGCGGCGTGGGGACGTTTGGGGGCAGCAAGAGTGAGTTTTAAACTGCGTCGACAACCACGACGACTAATGGGGCTGCGTGTGCGTTGCCTCGCTTCCATCTCAATTACATAATCCCCCAGATTAATTAGTTGTGAGTTTTAGCCACTTCCTGTTGCGCGACCCTGAAACGGGCTCCCTCCACAATCTGGTGCTATCGACTTACGGGGGCGCCAGGGCCTTTTTGGGCTTTGAAGGCCGCCTCGGCTTCAGAGGCGGAGGAACTCTCTGATCTGATGGTTAAAAGGGAAAGGCCCCTACGGAGAGTACCATTACAGCCCGATAAAAAACGCTGCAAAAACAACATGCGGGTTGCACGGGCGCAGGCACGCGCACGCGCGCACCCTGACCGGGGAACGAAAAGTTAAGAATAATTTGGTGGAGAAAACAGGAGGCAGAGCGCGCCAATGACACAATCTGCCTTCTTTGGCAACGTCCTGTCGAAGTTCGGTTGTGTGATGTGGCCGTGAGTGCTTTTTTCTTTTTTCTGCCGAGATCAATCAAACCGGTGAGCAGATGGCACCGCACTTCACCGGCTGACCGGGGATTTTCTCTCGCTCTCTCTCTTTTTTTTGTTTTTTTTTTGTTGCTGAGACGTTTAATTGGCTCCATCATGTCACGGACCGGAGCATGCTAACAGCCACTGCCGTCGCCGCCACCCAGCAGCAGCAGCAGCGGCGGCAGACTGCTCGGCTGGTAACGTGGTACAGATACCTGTAACGAGCTCTAACTACTAAAGCCTCCGACAGACTGTGCGATTTTAGCAATCCTATAAGTTCATAGCAAGCCACACTGTGCGACATGTGAAGTAATACTTGGGGTAGTATTGGTCGAGGATCAATGACCACACCGGGTTATAGAACTCAGGTTTAATCGTGGCTCAGTAGGCAGACGTAATAACCATACATGGTAGTGGTGTAACCATAATAACAGTCCGGGTAGTACATAACACCTAGTGTAGTTCCAGTGGATATACATGGCGTTATATCACTACATCCCCCCTGTTTAGTTTTCCATTTTTTCATTACACAGAGGTTGCCTTCTCTTTTTTTTTTTTAGACAACACACTCAGAATTGTCCATCTCAAAAACAATAAACATATTCGGAGCCCTCCTTTTGTGTCTGATTGTCTCTACTCATAGTCCTTGTAGTGAGCGGGTTTGGAAACAGCTCTTCTATATCTTGTGCATACTGTCCTGTGTGTTTCACAGGTTTGGCTGGAAGAAGTTCCTGGCGCTCTCGTTTGGCCTTCCTGCAGCACCGCTCCCAGTGACCTTTTGCACCACACGCATTGCATTCATCATCTTCATATGCAGGACATCGATGTGGTTTGTGGCTTCTCCCACAGTTACGACATATGCGGTCCCGGTCCACAGCGTGGATTCTCTCATTGTGTGACAGGCTAAGTTTGTCTAACTGTTCATTGCCTGCTGTCAGAGCTTCATATTTTCGTCCCTCGGCCAGAACCTCTGCTAAGGAATATCCTTTTGGTTTGCTGTATAGATCATTCCTCAGGGCATCATGGGGAGTGCTCGCAATAATAAGCTCAATCATACGCTCGTTAAGCTCTTCGTCTGAAAACTGACATTTCTGTGCTAGTGTTCTGGCTCTGGTCACAAAATCATCAATATTCTCATCTGGTTTCTGTCTGTGTTGCATCAGTTGCAGTCTATGGATTCTGAAATTTACGTTCAACTTTAGCTGTTTTTCAAAGAAGTCCCATAGTTTGGCAGGCTTTTTCTTTTCATCATCAGTGAGACCACTGGCGTTCAGTCTTTTTAATCCTTCATCTCCGATTCCACAACATATTTTCCTAGCTTGTTTAGCTGCGCCATTTATTTCTTCATCTTCTAAATACAGAGTCATTTTCTGTTTATACAGTGAAATTGCCTCACCCAGGTCCGGGCGCGCGTAATCAATCTGCGCCGCTGGTAGAGCAACACGACGCCAAGCAGAGGCGTCCAGGTGGTGTGGCGGTCTATTCTGGTGCCCACCAACACGGGAATCGCCGGTTCGAATCCCCGTGTTACCCCCAGCTTGGTCGGGCGTCCCTACGGACACAACTGGCCGTGTCTGCGGGTGGGAAGCCGGATGTGGGTATGTGTCCTGGTCGCTGCACTAGCGCCTCCTCTGTCGGTCGGGGTGCCTGTTCAGGGGGGAGGGGGGAACTGGGGGGGGGAATAGCGTTATCCTCCCACGCGCAACGTCCCCCCGGTGAAACTCCTCACTGTCAGGTGAGAAGAAGCGGAGGGTGACTCCACATGTATTGAAGGAGGCATGTGGTAGTCTGCAGCCCTCCTCGGATCGGCAGAGGGGGCGGAGCAGCGACCGGGACGGCTCGGAGAGCGAGATGATTGGCCAGGAACAATTGGGGAGAAAAAAAGGGGGCGGCAAACAAAACATGACGCCAAGCAGGAATCGAGTCCTTTCAAAAGTCGCCCCAGCTCGTGTTGTTGCCCGTTTGGTTGAGTCCATCGCATTTGGGTCACAGATGCTAACAAGTCTGTTTGTGTTTAGCGCCAGCAAGGATTCCGCGTCGCGTCGATCAGTGCGTCATTTCGTGCTGCGTTCCTATTGGTTGGTTAGTAGACGTAGGTCGTAGCAGCGGTCACATTGTGAGACGGTCATCCTAAATTTCTTACAGTGTCAGACTTTTGTCCCAGGTTATCCTCGGCTGTAACGTTACAGCCGAAACACTGAACCGCACATGTTCACCGCAAATAACCCAGAAGTATTCAGTTATGTTAGCTGACTAATGCTGACTAGTTACCTGGCATGCTATAGTTTAGGCAAACGTTGTAGCTAGCCTGCTAGCCAACATGAACATTAACATTAAGTTAGCCGTTCTGAATTTGTAGCTAACTTGCTTGCAAAATAGATTGACCTCTCCATAGCTAAACGCTTCCGGTACTTCCAGTGAGTAAAAAGCTTCACCGGTGTGGGCTGATAGCTAGATAAGTCACGTGCTTTAACTTGTGATATATAATACACTTCACTTTATGCACCTTACCCTTGTCATGAGCTGAGCTGCGGTCTGACGTGGAGCTCCTGCCAAGCGTAGACCGGATCAGAGCCAGCGGGCGGCGATGCGTGCTGTCGACCTAAAGCGTGCGTGCGACTTACTTAAAGCGCGCACACGACTTACTAAAGCGTGCGTGCAATTTACTTAATTGAGCGTGCGACTTAATAATGCGTGCGTGCGAGTTAAAAAAAACAAAAACAAACTCCCACATGACCTCCCGGGCTCCGCAAGTTTGACACCCCTGACCGACGCTCAAAGACGTGTTCCTGACGCTGACCAATAGGATGAGGAGCTGTAGTTCAGGCGATTGTGAACCCACCTGATATTAAAACGCGTCTTTGTATCGTGCCGTTATACAAGTCCCGAAACCCAATCATTTCGGGGACCTTATTTTAACATACAGCGAAGCTAACGTTAGCTAGCTAGGCTAATTGTCTTGACATGGACACATTCGTTACCTCAAGTCCTCTTTGAAGGACAGACAGCCCGTACCGTCCTCTTCGTGACACCCAGGGACGGGTCCACATTCGCTTTTTCTTTGTTTTCTTTTTCTTTTCCGAGCACAACACCGCTAGCATCACACATAGCGCCTCTTCCATGACTGACACCTCTTGACCCGCATCCCCGACGACCTATGAACTCGCGTACGGTCGCGATGACAGCAGATGACGTGATGACAGCATACGATGACGGGTCGGGATCATAGCATGGATGGAGCATACTTGTAGTGCGGCCAGTCTGGCGGCCAAGACAGGACTAGGATTTACAGCAGTAGTCTGACACGGTGCCATCGTGAAAGACAATAAAATATTGCAGTGAATTCGTGGGGGGGGGGCAGTCCAGGAACCACCGCGCCCGGGACGCGAACCCGTGTCTACCGCTCCACGGGCGACAACGTTAACCAATCGACTAAAGAGTCCGAGCCATTAGCCGACGGCTGACGGGTCTACTTATTCGTGTACGTGACACTATGCTGCAGTCTGATCCGGCCATTAATCATCTTTTGTCTGAGACGGCCCAAATTCGCACATATATATATATATATATATATATATATATATATATATTTGTTTTTTTTACAGTTGTAAGGTGGAAGCAATTAGCGGGCAATTATCATGACGCATGTCACCGCGCAGAAGGCGCGTCCCGAAGGTGCAGGCGGGGCGGAGAAACGAGACGACACCAACGGTATCGTGTGTCCCCCCCCTTCTCGGTGGAGTAACGGTCCGCCGCCAGGGACCGCTGAAAAGAGCTCGTAACCTTTTGGCTCCCTCATAACGGGCGCCAACGACGCCCCAAAGGGATTAGAGGTATCGCGCTTTGCATCAGAAACTTCGCGCTGTGTTCACTAACAGCTTTTGCATTTAGGTGAGGGAAAGCTTATGAGGATAAACGGAACCGTGTGTGGGAGACCGGAGCAAGCTCACTATAAAGAGAAGTGGGGTAATTGCACGTGTGTGTGTGTCTGTGTGTTTGTCTGTTATCAGTGTATGTGTGTGTGTGTGTGTGTGTGTGTGTGTGTGTGTGTGTGTGTGTGTGGCTGGGACGCCTGGGCACTTCAAAGCTTTGATGTTGGAGCTCCTAAATGAGGGCCACCAGAGGTCTAGACTAATGGGACATCATGTGGAGATTAGAGGCCAACTGTAGCAGGCTGACAACACAACTCTGTGTGTGTGTGTGTGTGTGTGTGTGTGTGTGTGTGTGTGTGTGTGTGTGTGTGTGTGTGTGTGTGTGTGTGTGTGTGAGTGAGTGAGTGTGTGTGTGTGTTGTGTGTGTGTTGTATTGACAGGTTAGTGCAAGCTCCATGTGTGCGAGAGAGAGAGAGGCAGAGAGAGAGGGAGAGAGAGGGGGGGGGGAACAGGGATAGAGCAAGTGCACGTTTCCTCGTGTATTTTATTTCTTAAATCTACAGTAAGTTTGACCTTAAGCTTTAAAACGAGTTAGAAAGCAGGGGGGGGGGGTTGCACATATTTGTGTCCGTGTTTGCGTTGTGGCTGAAAGCCTGACTGAGTGCACACTCGGTAGACTGCAGATCTCCTCTTCCGGGTCTACTTCACCCCCCCCCCCTTCCCCATAGACGCACACTAAGAGAAAAACCAGTGTTTTCCCAGCCATTATAAGACTTTTACGCAGCGCTCAAGTCGATTGAATGGGAAACATGGAGAAAGAAAAAGTTAATATGCGACGATCAAGCGAACAAATCTACCCAATGAAAATGTTTTGCCCGTCAGTCTGTGGATGCGCAGCCTCCTAGGCGGACCCTCGCACGAAAGCCACCAGGTCTGCTATGAAATGACAGATCAGGCTATTGTAACGTGCATGGATAAGAAGACCCGCTGGCCGCGGGCTGGCGGATCTAACCCTTTAGTCGAGCGGTCAGCGACGTCTCCTGCGGTGCGGGCGATACGGGTTCGCTTCCTGGCCGCGGCAGTTGCTGTGGTTGCGTTGTCCCCCGAATTCGCTACAATATCATAATTTCAAAGCCCCTATGAAAAGACCTTCAAATGTGTTTAACCGTCGCGGTTTCTCATGATATAAAATGAATCAAGGCGAAAGGCTGCTCTGCTGATTGACTTTCATTCATAACAGCTCAGCCATGGGGAAATATTGTATTGTAGCTGCTGAGATGGTTTCCAGCTGTGGCTGTAATTAATCCTACTCTCGACAGTGTATTTTTAGAGCGGAGTTTTAACTTTGGGGACTGGCACGTACCTCCGCATGGCGGCGGGGTGAATAAGGCGGATTATTTTTGGTTCCTCCAATTCTCCTCCAGTTCTCCTGTGCTGAGGTCAGCACTGAAGGATCTGCTGGTTTGCGAAAAACGATCGACTTCTCGTTTATTTTCAAGACTCATACCCGAATACATGTTTTGGGGTTTTGCCATTGTCGCCGCCCGATCCGACTCAACCGTAGATGCGAGTTGCGCATGCGCGCTGTTGACTGAGCGTTTGTCGAAGGTTTTTAATCACCGCAACCATGATATACATAATACAGTAATAACGGTTAAAAAAAAAAGGTTGAGGTGTTGCGTTTGTGGACACTACATTCTATCCCCACTGGGTGGCACTGTGAAACGATGGATGGCGGAGTAAGACGGCTGTGAGGGGAGAACTAGCAGAGCGAAGACAGGAAGTTGGATGGAAGCTACGTGTTGCTAATTCAAGTTAAATATCCGTTCGTTCGTCTCCTGTGATTCACTCAGCCTGCCCCCTGGCGGAGATAATAATCCTGCAGCTGACATGGCTACAGATATGATCTGTAATAATTTCTCAATAACCCTCAGAGGATTGCACAATCAAAAAACCTCACCTTAGTTGTTTCCTTCATATGGTATAAATCCTTTATTAAATAATCATAACAATAATTATAATAACAATCATAAAAAGAGCATTTCTGTACAAAGCCCCCTTTAAAACAACAACAACAGCAGTCTGAGCAGTGCGGAGGGGGAATCCTGTCCTTTTGTTGTGTTTGGTCCTCCCAGGCAGAAGGGGGCGCAATCACTGTCAATGTCCTTTTACCATCATCTGACACCGGCTCCAAAGGTAAGCTGGATCCCCGAGGCTCCAAGGCACTTGGAAAAGAGTCAGTAGGGGTCCAGTGATGTGGGCCTCTGAGGAGAGGGAGAGTGTGTGTCTGTGTGTGTGTATGTGTGTGTGTTTGGTCATGGAGGCTTAAGTATTCATGGTCATATGACCCACACATAGACCCCTCAGCACTGGCCATTGTTCCCAGCACTATGATATGAATGTAAGCATGCCTTTTTACTCTTTTGTTGTATGTGTGTGTGTGTGTGTGTGTGTGTTTGTGTGCCCAGGCTTACGTGTCTGTGTGTGGGTTGTTAGGTTTTGTGTATACATCTCAGAGCATTAGTACATGGGAATGTTGATGACTGTGGTATATGTGTATAACCAAAATAATAAGCACTTAAACTCTGTAAGCTTGCGTGAATGTGATCAGTATCATTTGTTGTTTTTTTAGCTGAGTGTTCATGCATGTGTGTGTGCATATATGTGTGTGTGTGCATATATGTGTGTGCATGTGTGTGTGCATATATGTGTGTGTGTATGTATGTGCATGTGTGCAAGAGGACCCAGCGATAAGACTCTTCCTCCCTCTCCTTCACATGGCTTGACGAGTCCATTTGGAGCATCGAAGACAAAACCCTCTCTGATTCAAACTGTCCAACAGAAGTCCTGCCTTGATGTGCGACTGACAACATACGAAAGAAAGTAGAATAAAAAAAACAACAGAACAATAAGCAGATATGGGGGTGGGGTGGGGTAGGGGTGGGGGGGGTGATAGCGCAAGACAGGCCCTATAAGACATGGCTTTTGAGGTCCACATTTGAGAGAGAGAGAGAGAGAGGGTGGGGGTGGGAGGTGGGGGAGAGGTCTCTCTCCTCACATCTCCACGGTATTTCCTCCACATTTAGGGGAAAAGTTCACGTTTAAGGCTCGTTGTGTGACCGGGCAGGCGGTCGGCGGCTTCACCGGCGTTCATTTTTCTCTTTATAATCGCTGCCTCCGTCCAAACGGACCGCAGAAAAACAAAAAGAAAGTCCGTCTGACTTCTCCCTCTCTCTCTCTCTCTCTCCGTCTCTCTGTTTCCCTTCCTGTCGTTCTGCTCAGTCCCTGCCCTTACAAGCAATCCATAGGTTGCACCGACCGAGGCTCCTTGACCTTTCGCCGTTAACCGCCATGTAAACATGACCTTCTCTGTGACAGGAACCAGTAACAACAGTCTTGAACTAAATCTAACAATAACTATCGTCAACAGAACACGTTGAGATATACACCCCCCCACCACCCCCCCAAACCCACACGCACACACACACGCACACGCCTCCACGTTCTGTACTTATCAGCCTGCAGGGCCTGGCAATGGGCCAGGACAGAAACATTACGCAGATAGAGAGACCTAGCAGAAAGGCGGACTGGGGGGCGGGCAGTGGGGGGTGGGGGTGGGGGGACTAAAAATACCATGGACTGTCATGAACCGAGAGGAGAACCGAGGCTGATAGGTAGCAGAGTCTACAACCCGACGACGAAACCTACGGCCCACAGAAAGGAGCTACGATCTAGGCCACCATGTTCACCAGTGATCAAATAAAGAGGCTTCCTAAGTCCCTACCCTACTGCCGCGCTCCGCAACACAACGGGCCCCTCCGAGTTTAGCAACTACACCTTTTACAAATCCAGGACGTATGTATACACAGTTCTCTTTAGGCGGAGCAGGAATGTGTCTGATATGTGCGGATACTTGTATTTTGAGGCCTCACGGCGCCCCTCGCAGTGGAACGATCCATCTGGGTGACTTCAGTCTTCTACCTCGTTGGCTCTTTCACCCCAAAAAAAAAACAACAACAAAAAACAGTAAAATGAAGTAAATAACACCCTGGACTGTACCACTTTGAGGGAAGCGGGGGGGATGGTTGGCGGACGAGCTAATAAAGAGGCGTTTTCTCAGTGGTTTGGACCGGCGAGGAAGTAAACTGATACTAACGTGAACCGACGAGACAAGAAAATAATGCGAGGGATTTCACGAAACGGTCGCATCTCTCTTCCCGCTCCTCTTTTTGTACTTCCTCTTCTTCTCCTTTCTTGGGTTTTTTTCTCCCCTCCCCCCCGGCTTGCGCTCATGCCTCGGTGCAGCAGCGCTGCTGGTTGAGCTTGACCTTGTGCTTGAGGCCGTCATACAGCTCGAAGTTGTAGTTCTCCAGCGTGGTGGAGGAGCGCGACGACAGGCCGCTGTAGGAGCACGTACAGTAGAGGAGCAGGCCGGCGCACACCGCCCCCAGCAGGACGCCCAGGGAGCTCATGACGATGATGGTGACCAGGATGGGGTCCAGCGTGGAGAGCCACGAGTTGTCCTTCTCCGAGACGCGCGTCACCGGCGGGTCGGACGAGGGCGCCGCCGTGTTCCACCCCGAGGGAGAGAAGCCTGGGAAGGAGGGAGGGAGGGAGGGAGATATGCAAGGTGAGAGATCATCTCAGACCAGCATTTGATATACTGACCTTGGGCTAACCCGAACCATGAACCTGACCTTTAACCCTGACCCTGACCCTTAACCCTGTGGGTTTTTTTTCAGTTTGCACAAAACTGAGGGTGTGCACACGTGTGTGTGTGTGTGTGTTGACTGAAAAATATTTTTTTGGATTTCCCCCCCATTTTCTTCCCAGTTGTACCTGGCCAATTACCCCACTCTCCCAAGCCGTCCCGGTCGCTGCTCCACCCCCTCTGCTGATCCGGGGAGGGCTGCAGACTACCACATGCCTCCTCCAATACATGTGGAGTCGCCAGCCGCTTCTTCTCACCTGACAGTGAGGAGTTTCACCAGGGGGATGTAGCGCGTGAGAGGATCACGCTATTCCCCCCAGTTCCCCCTCTCCCATGAACAGGCGCCCCGACTGACCAGAGGGGACGCTAGTGCAGCGATCAGGACACATACGCATATCCGGCTTCCCACCCGCAGACATGGCCAATTGTGTCTGTAGGGACACCCGACCAAGCTGGAGGTAACATGGGGATTTGAACCGGCGAGCCCCGTGTTGGCAGGCAATGGAATAGACCGGTGCCACACCACCCGGACGCCCAGTGAATTTTATAACCCCTCCTTTCTTCATATATAAACAATGAAAAATTACACAATAATCAACAGGGTATGAATTTACAGTGACAATGCAGACAGTAAAAAGGGGGACTGTACACATGACACACAACGGGCCTGATGGGCATGTGTGGAAGTGAATGAGCCATAATTTAAATGCTGACCAGTTGTTGGCAGGCTGATGAGGGTATATTAAGATACGCTATGGGATAAAATGAGAGTGGTAAGTGATATGTCAATGTGTGTGTGTGTGTGTGTGTGTGTGGAGGGAGACAGAAGAAAAAACACTACTATTGATTGTGGGGAAGTCAGAGAGAGAGAGAGAGACAGAGAGTGTGTGTATGTGTGTGGAGGTAACATGTTTTTTGGAATTCTGGGATCCATTTTGAAATTCCAGTGGCATTCTCGACTATAAATTGTAGTATGCTGCATGAATAATGGGGCTAAAATGGCCGAGCAATTTTTCACACGTCTTTGCAGTGGAAACATTACATCATTTCATATTCCATCAATCACCTAAAAACATTGTTTTTAATTCGGCCCCGTCCAAAAGTGTTCCCAGTATTTTTGGCACAATAACTAAGCCGGGCTTGCAGACTCTGTTGTTCCTAATAGTGCACATAAAGAAAATACATGACCACAATGAGTGAAATGCACCGCTGTAAAAACATGGAGAAAACTGTACGGCTCACATTCACACACACACTCATACACTGATGGTGGAGGCTGTCATGCAAGGTGCCAACCTGCTCATCAGGAGCAGTTAGGGGTTCGGTGTCTTGCCCAAGGGCACTTCGGCATGCTCTCTGGAGGAGCCGGGGATTGAACCAGCGACCCTCCATGCCGCCCTATGAACCATATGACCTTGCAGGGTGTGGCTCAGAGTCACAGCCTGCAGGGGGACTGATGACTCAGGCGTTCTGTGATATCCTAGGGCCCCATGTTTGGTCTCTCCTAGATACATATCAGTGTGGGTGGTTTGCGTAGTCTCTTACCTCCGCCCAGCGAATCTCTGCCAGTGAAAAGCCGACTGTCTCCAAATTCAACTGGTCTCCTATCTGTCAGAGAGGAGCACAGGACACAATATGAAGGACCCAGCCACATATGTAGGCCATTATAACTTAATAAAGTGAGCACACATGGGAAGGCAGGCGCAGAGCTATAAAAACACTCGCTTTGTGCAAACTCATCTAAGGTAGGATGAATCATCAGTTCTCATCTAAAAAACACATTTTTCTTGGATTGCTGGTGAACCAAATCAAAACAGGCTTCGCTCCGTATCTTAACACCTAAAAACTGTATCTGGACATCAATAACATATCGGCATATAGCACAAGCCCATTTGGATGGGTACAATATGTTGAATTTTGCATTGTATTTCATGATAAATATAAATGATTCTACTCATGATGTTGCACTCAATGACACAAGTCTTAAAGTAATAGAAAAATATGACTTTATTGATAGAGAAAGATACTTATACTACATGTTGTTTCCAAACACACAGTCAACACATTGTGTACAGATGGTATAAGACTGTTCATTCCATACGGATAAAGATGCAAACATGTCATCAGCAAATAAGTAGTGTTACTCATCATCATCATCATCATTGATGGTTTTCCCTTAAGATTGACGCATATGATGCTGAAACCCATTACAAAACCTTCTGACAGCAATGCTAAAAGTAAAGCAGTGGTGTTTTTGAGTCCTTTTCAGCATTCCCGGAGACCCACTGCATTGACAGTGGTGAGGTGAGATGAACAAAAGGATGCGAGTGTCCAAGTTGCAATGCAGTAAAAATATAAGCAGCGGTTGCCGCCCTTTAAATCGAGCCCCAAACCCTCAAGTCAGTGTGATGTGAATGGAGGCACATGTACCTTGGGATGAGTTTTCTTTTCACTTTCTCAATTTCCGTGTGTGTTGAAAGTGTGTGTGTGCGTGTGTATGTGTGTGTGCGTGCATACACGTGCACGCGTGCATGCAAGTTCACTGCTCTTGGCAAGCGATCAGGATTGGGAGTAGCTGCTTGGCAAGGCACACCTCCAGAAGTAGAGGTCTCAGATGGCCAATGGCAAAATTAATGCTGTTTCCATGGCAACCAGAAGTTGGCAGCTGATAAGGTACGGGGAGGTGGGGTGGGGGTGGATGGGAGAGAAAAGTGCTTACCGCAGCCTTAATAAATGTTATCTGTCCATTAACTAATTGCAACTATTAGTGGTTCGGAGCATAACAGTGTTGGGCTGGACGGGACGGGTGTTTAAGCCCCTCCTCCTCCTCGCACTGATTTAAAAGCACATTGTGAGAGAGTGCCAACCCCCCCCCCCCATTTTCCATTTTCATTCTGTACAGACAGGTACATATTCTAAATGCCAGCAACAAATGGCGATTCATTGTGCCGAGCTGTTGGCCGGTAGGTGAGGGACTTGGGCTTGTGCGAAAGACCGCTCAAGCAAACCTCAAGCCGCCGAGACCTCGGCCTGTTTCAGCCCAGGATGTGAAACAGAACTCGAGTCAAAGCTCATCACCTCTAAATCGCCTGATTAGGAGGAAACTGGTGGCACGGCTCCAAGATGTGTCATAACACACAAAAAAAAAGAAAAGAAAAAAAAAAGGAAAAAAAAAGACTTTTCGTATTCCAACTACATGTCAGATACGGGCGATGACCGCAGCGTTCGTCCTTTCGCCTCGCAGGCCCGATCACATGCTACCCATGATCGGGTTCAGAGGCACATAAAGGAAGTGTCATCCAGAAGTATTCTGGCTCTGGCTTTCATTACATCTTGGAACGGACTCAAGGGCACGCATATGCAGCAAAACACTGGCCTTATGGCTTCCAGCTGGTCCAGCGGCATTGTGGGATTTGTAGGAGTATAAATCAAGGAAGAGCTGGTGATGGCAGACAGCTGTGTCTATTTACAACCCTAAGAACAACAAGCAGATATTCACGCCGAGGAGCAAAACAAGGCTTGGCTGAGCGTGGCTTTCATATGGGCGGCTCGGAGACACGGGGAACAAAGGGAGTGGGTGGTACGGAGCATAAATGGGAGTGGAACGACGTGCTTTATTACGCCGGGGGGGGGGGGGGATAAAGATTGAACACTGAGTGCCGGAGCGGGATGCATCCATCACTTATGATGCCTTCATCAACGGACGACAAGATGCTCCATCAAAAGAGCTGGTTATCTGCATTTGTGGCTGTGTGGCTTTAAGTGAGATGGATTCATGGTCTTGTGTGTTTTCGGATACGCACATGCTTTGCTGAATTCAACAATGAATACAATATTTTCCCCCCCTCTTGCGTACAAACAATTTGTTTTCGACAGAATAAGACTCTCTCGTATCACAAGCAATCTCATTTTGATATTACACAGTATCCCGGGAACCTGTTTTCTGGGGTTTGGCCAGGTCGTTTCCACAGCTAACACATGGAGCTCCAACCCGGTCTACCGTGCTCTCTTCCCTCTAAGCTCTGCAGAGCTCCTCCAGTCTCTGGGGTCTTGTTTTTAGGCTGTGGTTTGGCTGGCTCTCACAGCTGAACTGGCATGCCCCCACCCCTCCGCCTCCTTGGCCACTTCCCCAGCCCACACAGAGAGTGTCCATGCTGGGGTCATTCCAAAAGGACCATAGGGGGGTTACGTGGAGCCAGACTGGACTGCACTCCATGGTCCGAAACAAGCTGTTCAGATAAATAACTCACTCAGACTCCATTCCCTCATCGGGAGCAAATAACTCACTCAGACTCCATTCCTCTCATCGGGAGCAGCATAGTGTGAAATGTCAGCAACAAACCCCTTAATGCAACAGAGAACAACATGGCTACCAAAGCTACATCCATTTGAGGGAGAGAGGGAGAGGGGAGAGAGAGAGAGAGAGAGAGAGAGAGAGAGAGAGAGAGAGAGAGAGAGAGCGAGAGTGAGAGAGGGAGAAAAGTAGCATAGCCTTTCTTTGCAAATCTCTTCAATCCCGCAAAATTGTCTGTGTTGTTGCCCTCGCTACAGTCATCCTAAAGAGGGCCGGGCTCGTTGAAGCGGATGTTCCTGTAAAATCCTGAGGCGCCGCAACGCGCCCCTCCACTGTCATCAAACGGGGCGGGGGTGAGGGGAGGGGGGGTCCTGCTCTGTCACTCAAAGCCCTTCTCTAGGCTTGCCCCTTTTCAGCAGAGGGCACGGTGTCGGTCGCGGCTGTCCAGCCTCACAGTCAGGACAGGCTCTACCCCTGGGGTGGCCATACTGGTGGACCAGTGGGAATACTGGAAGCACTGAGAGGAGCTGTGATAGGCCACTGACAGCTGGCTCTTCTTGGCGGCCAGGTGTTGTCGGCAGCAACATAGGGCCCTGACCAAGATGGCCACTGCCAGGAGAAGGAGGGCTCCCCCGGCGGCCATTATGTAATACCAGTGGACGGACAAGGCAGGCAGAGGCAGGGGCTCACTGCCGCCGGGATGACCTCCCCCTGGTGGAGAGACACAGAACAGTTGGCCAGCAGGAAACAGAGAGGAGTGGCACTTTACAAAGACAAGGCTTTGTTAAGTTCTCTACCTTTAATGATCTCTTTTCTGTCCCTTTGGCTCTCTTTATCACAGGACACAGTGGGCGTGCACCTTATGTGAGCATGCACAAGCATGCCGGTTGCAAAGAAATAAATGAATTTAAAGAAATCTCCAAAGCCAAATAAATCAAAAGGCATCCATTTTCTCTTGGGTTGCAGATAAGGGATACGATTTTTCACACCAAGATCATCAAGAGATTTGCTTTGAAACCAAGCCAGCATGTGAGCCAATCAAATGCAGTTCCATTAGCCATCTTTAAAGCTCCCATGTAATGACTTGGTGTGAAATGAAAGCCCAAATAATTAGTTATGAAAGCACCCACACACACTGAATTAAGGACATTCTACTTCCTGTTTCCACTGGCACAGGAAGTAAAAAAAAAAAAAAAAAAAAAAACCAACAACCCGCCGATAATGTCTCAGAACCATGCAAGAATCAGAAGGATGCCACATGGACGTCCAGTCTTCCAGAGCTTGCTCTCTCTCTCTCTGTGTGTAGACCTTGGATATAAATTTGTTATTTAGCTTGCTCAAACTGGCAGATACTTCAAGTACATAATTTATCCTGTTCTCTGTTGTTGGGGTGTCATCCTCCTTTCTTTTTTTTTGCATGCATGCATCAGTCTCCTGGCCAGTCCTCTCCTCCTCGGGCCAAGTGCTGTCTCCTTGGAAACCGTCTCATCAGATCCTCAACAACTGCTGCCCCCCCCCTTCAATTCTTGGTACGAATCAGCTAAACGCCTTCCAAGAAGCACCTACTTATCCAAGTCCGCTGTGCAAAAAATCAACCCCTAAAGGAATCGCAGGAAACAAATAGAAAAAAAGGCCAGATTTTACTGGCTTCAAAAAGAACCAGAATGGGTCTTGAGACTTTCGTGCAGTTTTGCTACTTCACACCACACATAGAGTTGAGCCGAGGAAAAACGAGAGAAATACCTGCGCCCGGAACTGCTCAGCCATGCTATCTGACTGCTTTTCAATGGTACCTTCAATATGTGTGTGTGTGTGTAAAGTGATAGTGGGTGCAATTTTTCATCTTTTTAGTATGTGTGTGCTTGTGTGCACGCCATAGTGTGTGTTTGTGTAAAGGCCGAGGAATATGGAAGCTGAAGCGCTGCACTTGCATCACAGTCACACAGAAACCGCGGCGCTCTTACCTTATTGGCAGACATTATGGGATGCCAAAACATTAACATCAATCTCATCTAGTCCCCCAGGATGCTCTAAATATGTTTCGCGAGGCAGACAGTTGTTGTTTAAAACCCTTCAGGCAGTGTCAGGCAGACTACAGACGAGAACACAGAGCCTTTTGCAAATATCCCACTGCAGCAGGTGCGCTTGATTTGGTTTGCCTGGCGCGCTGGAGTTTATGCTCTTTTGGAGACGAATCCTCTATTTTCCACCACACCTAAGAAGGTGAAATTAACGCCCGGCGAAAAATTCAGGAGATAATGTGGTCACTTAATATTTTGAAGCGCTCCTAAATGGTATAATCCTGATTAAAACGAGGTGAGTGGTGGGGCAGAATTTGTTTAGTGATGTCTAAATACTGTTGAGGACACTGAAAGTCTGGAGTTAAACAAATAAATGCAACGACGCACAGGCCGCACTTCAGCCGTGCTGGGGATGGGTCGGTTGGCACTCGTGTTAGGATGCTCAGACAACTTAGTGCGAGGAAGCCAAAACCCCAGGCGGGCACAAACCAACGAGCAGGAGGCAAGACCGGGCAAGAAAATGAAGTCACGACAACAACAACACTGAAGAAAAAAAAATCACACTCACCTGTCATGTCGGGAGGGAACGCCGTGAAGGGTTCTGTGAGGTGCGAATGAGAGAGATGGAGACCGAGAGAGAGATAGAGGCAGATGGAGAGAGAGAGAGAGAAAGAGAGAGAGAGGAGAAAGGAGAGATAGAGGGAGATGGAGAGAGAGAGATAGAGGCAGACAGAGAGAGAGAGAGAGAGAGAGAGAGAGAGAGAGAGAGAGAGAGAGAGAGAGAGAGAGAGAGAGAGAGAGAGAGGGGAGATAGAGGCAGATGGAGAGAGAGAGATAGAGGCAGACAGAGAGCGAGAAGAGATGGAGAGAGAGAGAGAGATAGAGGGAGAGAGATAGAGATAGAGGCAGATGGAGAGAGAGAGAAGTGTTTAGATAACTTCAATATACAAGGGAAAACAAGCAAATGTCATACAAATGTCACAAGACTATCATACTGCTCCGGAAGAAATTCCAGTTAATTCCCAAGATAGCTCACATCCATTATGCCATTTACTCTGCTCCTCTGCTAGGATGCAATATCAAAGAGAGGGGACTGTTTAATTTGGGAAACGGGGATGGGGTGCTGTGAGCATGTGAGTATGTGTGTATGTATGCATGTATGTTATGTTATGTGTGTGTGTGTGTGTGTGTGTGTGTGTGTGTGTGTGTGTGTTTGTGTGTGAGCACATGTACAACGTTGAGGCATTTCAAGTTGTTTATCTATGAAGTCCAGTTTAACTGGCGACAGATAGGGGCTGCTGGCTGGCTGCAAATGCACAGAGCAGACCTTTCAGTTTGATTGCCTGGAATGCAAACACAAAGAACCAGCATGTATGTTTGTGTGTGTTTGTGTGTGTGTGTGTGTGAGAGAGAGAAAGAGAGAGTGAGAAAGAGCAGGGGAACAACTTGGGAACGGGTGCCTTTTGGCGGGGATGCCAACGTACTGTGAAAAAACACTCAACTGTGTTGGGCGATAAGCAAAGTCCCAGCATGCAATGGGAGAGGATGGAGCAAAGGAGGGAGGGTGGAAGAAGGAGGAAACGCGGTATGGTGGCACCTCAGCTATGGTGAGAGGATGGGGGTTGTCTTCTCATCTTGGCTTTCTAAGCTGTGGTTCTGCACACTCTCTTCGGACTCACACACACGCGCGCGCACACACACACACACACACACACACAGACGCAATTCGCCCCCTGCCTCTCTGCGATTGCACTTTGCACACCACCCCATGGCGGACACGCTCCACAGCACATTGGACGTCAGTCAGAAAGACGATGACGGCAGGTTTTTGGCTCGAAACCCCGGCTTGGTCTCTGATCTGTTTAAGACTCCTCTCTAAAGCCCCTGCTCTGGATAGATTAAGGAGGCTACGCTGGCACCAGGCTCACACCAGGCACCCAGAAACTTGCTTGGGAAACAGCCTGTCTAGTAATTCCCTTTGACGGCTCGGGAAAAGCTCTGTTTACAAATACGGCAGAGGAGAGCGAGATTGAGAGGAGGGTGAGGGAAAGGGAGGCGGGGCGGGGGGAGAAGATGAGAAATCTAATGAAACATAGATTAGCATCGCTTTGGCCCACAGGGCGTTTATGGCCTAGTTTTCTATTCTTTATCCCCCCCCCCTCTCCGTAGCGGTGAAATAAACGCTGTTCTCTTTTTCTCCCACCCTCTCTTCCTCCTTTCATCTCCTTATTCTGGGCTCTTGGAAGAGAGGGCGAGGCTGTCTCCGCAAACCAGGATGGGAGCGCGAGGGAGTGGCAGGAGAGGAAGAGGAGGGGAGGGTGGGGGCTGACGGAGGAGGAGGGTGATGTTTATCACTCGGTGGGTGTGTGTGTGACTGCTGAAGGACCTGGAGGCCATAGCGGGGATGAGGGGGTGGCAGAGAAATAGAGAGAATGGTAGAGTGATGGAGAGATAGCAGGGGAGGCAGGAATTGCTAGGTTAGATGTATGTACACATGCATGTGTGCGTGCGTGCGCATTTGTGCACGTGATTTGTATGTGTGTGTGTCAGACATGTGTGTGAGTGAAAATATATGTATGTGAAAGGAGAATGTATGTATGTATATGAGAGGGCCAGAATGAATTATGGCTTGTACAGCCCCTCACACTTGACTGCATTCAACAATGTAGATTGTGTTTTTCATAACATTTGTTTTGGAAATCCCAAAATGATTTGAGTTCAACAACTTGTAAATGTTTGTCAGTGTAAATCACTGTACCTTGTCAATGACTCTAAATGCCTGGTTGTGTGTGTGTGTGTGTGTATCTTCAATGTGAGAGAGAGAGAGGGCGGGGGATGAGGGACAGTGTCAAACTGTTGCAACACTCAGGCATACTCATGGGGGGGCGAGAGTGAGAGAGAGAGAGAGAGAGAGAGAGAGAGAGAGAGAGAGAGAGAGAGAGAGAGAGAGAGAGAGAGGCTGACGGTGTTATAGCTGTCGACTTACGTGTGCAGTCCTCCAGTGGCGTGCTGGAGCTGATGACGATGTTGTCTATGGAAATGTAACCCTTGGTGCTGTGGTCGAAGAAGCCCTCCATCACCACCTACCAAAGCCCAGGACAGAGACGGACGGGAAGAGGAGGCGAAGGCGGAGGCAGAGGAGGAGGAGGAAGAGGAGAAAATTGGGAGATGTGATGAAGAGGAAGAAACAAGAGATGATTGGAGGAAGAGATGAAGGAGAGGAAAAAGCGGAGGAACAACAAAGTGGAGAAAGAGGACAAAGTAAACATTCTGTCCTTCACACAGGATCACATTTACACCACCTATGTCTTACAAACATCATCACATACATATAACATTGAAGCACCAATTAAATGGGACCCAGGGTGTGAATAGAGAGACAATATGACTGATGACGACTATGTTACTACGACGACTGACTGATCATACAAATATGTAATAATGTGTCTCGTTCTGTTGTATATTTATGTACCATAGCGCACAATCCATTTTCTAGCACATATGTAAAAAACTTGTAGGCTCCTCGAAACTCAGGTGTGATGTACACTGAGCGTATTTCTACCTGGAAGTCCTTGGGGGAGCGAGGCAGGACGGTGCGTCCCTCCTTCCAGAGGGGGCCCTGGTCCCCCTTCAGCTCCCAGAGGAGGGTCTCCTCGTGGTGGACGTCCTGCAGCAGAACCCTCAGGTTGCCCTGGGCCTCCCCCCACAGCTGGTAGGAGAAGAGGAGGCAGAGGGGGCCCGTATCGGCCCCCACCACTGGGCTCAGGAGCCGCGCTTGCTGCTGCTGCGTCTTGGAGCTGGCCTCCATATACAGGTAGCTGTTGAGTTCTGGCAGAGGGGGACAGAGGGGACACTGTCATGGATCCGGGGTTTTCCTCCTTCAATACATAGCTCTTTTATCTATCTAAGTTACATGAGACTAGCGGCTGTGGGAGGAAACCGGAGCACCTGGAGAAAACCCACCGCTGACACAGGGAGAACATACAAACTCCACACAGAGGACGACCTGGGATGCCCCCCAAGGTTGGCCAACCCCAGGGCTCGAATCCAGGACCTTCTTTCTGTGAAGCGACTGCGCTAACCACTGCGCCGCCATTTTACTACTAGTTTACAAAATCATATAATCAAAGCAGATGCAAGCAGTAACTACATGACATTATGTAGTTAATTTTCATACCATACACACTGCACAGGAAGAGGGGAGTGTGTGTGTGTGTGTTTCATTCCAAAGCTGGCAGACCCACTGTCTTGATGCATGCTCAATAATCCAGTCCAAAGACATGTAGGTCAGGTGAATCGGCAATACTAAATTGTCCCCTAGGTGTGAGTGTGTGGGCCCTGTGATGGCCTGGCGGCCTGTCCAGGGTGTCTCCCCGCCTGTCGCCCAATGACTGCTGGGATAGGCTCCAGCATCCCCACGACCCTAATTAGGATAAGCGGCTTGGATAATGGACGGATGGATGGAATAATAGCAGCAAACAATTAATCTGTAAAGGTAAGCTACTTGAGAGAAGGTGACTATGACCAAAATAAAAGGGACACATGGCTTTGAATGCAGTGTATAAGGAAATCGACAATCACTCCATGCACGCACACACACACTGCACACGGAAACACAAACTTAAATCACACTTACTGCAAAACCAAAAGAGGTAATTGTTTAACAATTGCTTATAGCAGTTAGGTCAGGCACACAATGGTCGAGGGGATATGACACACATAAACATATGTAGTGAGGAAGAATAGGGCCGGTGAGAAAAGCCATTCTTGTACGGAGCGCTCCGCAACCCGAGCCAAAACCCTCGGGAGTAATTTTTCTTCATTTTCTTCCAGGTAAAAATGACTCGAACAACGGCATTGTCCGACAAAACGCACGCCACTTAATTTGTTTACACCGGAGGATGTTTGGTTTGCACAATTGGATGCCAGATTGGATTCCACTGTGAGAAAAGTCTGTTAGCATCTTGATGGAAGCTAAACAGTACGGCCTGTGTGTGTGTGTGTGTGTGTTTGTGTGTTGTGTGTTTTTCAGAGGCGTGAGATGTCTGGTAAGGAATTTCTTAAGTGGGCCCTGTGGGAAAATGTCCAGTGTCAACAATCTGGTGATTAAATCACTTTCCCTATCATGGAAGAGCGTGTATTTGTGTTTGTGTGTATATGCTTGTGCACGTATTGCTGCGCTTGTGAGGTCCAACCCGTGACAGCCCGCCTTCCTTGTGAGAACGAGGCTGGTTTGTGAGAACATTTCTGCAGTCCTCACCTCTATAAGGGTCTGTTTTAGGGTTAGGGCTGGATAAGATCAGGTCAAGGTTAGGGTCAGAGAATGTAGTCAAGGAAGGTCCTCACAACCATAGAAGTAATGACGTGTGTGTGTGTCTGTTTGTGTTTCAGTGAGAGAAAAGAGAGAGTTTCTGTTTGTGAAGACAAATTCTGGAATGATGTGTGCCTGAAAAGCTCTCACTCTAGCTAAAAGTCCTGACCTTGCACATGCCCACTGGCTGACCCTTGTAACCAAACGGGCTTACACTGTGCACACCTATAGCATGGACAGTCCAGGTGGGGATCGATGTCCTGGACCTTACGGTGCTAACCTTGCTCGACAAACTGAGCAACAGCACAGTGAAGCACTGTGTCAGCCTCTACGTGAGTTCATACTCCGTGTGCGTATACGGGTGTGTGAATGTGTGTTCGGAGCTTTTGCTGTCTATCTAGTGGATCAGGATCTGGAGGGACAGCAAGTCTTCCCCTGACTTGACAGCACCCCTCTGCTTGCCATACGCCCAGTCTTGCACGTGTGTGACACTTCAGACAGCGCGTGTGACAGCGTGTCCCTTGGCCTTTCCCTTCCCTGCACTGTGTGTCTGTGTGTGTGTGCGAGCCCAAGCGTGCATCCCTGTGCACTCTGCACACTCATCCATGCTGTATTGTGTGTGTTTATCCTACACAAATTTCTGCACGCCTATAGGGTGTGTGTTTTGTCTTCCGTGTCTGCAGATGTATTTGCGACCCCGCCAGCCGTTTTATCACTCATCTTAATGTGCTCACCAAAAGCCCTCCCCTCCCCCTCCTTCTCTCTCCACCTCGCGGTGAAACGCCGCGTCTTGCCGCGCACCCCCCCCCCCCATTGTTCTGCCTCTTGTTCACCAGACAGCTCATAATCGAGACTGCCTCGCCAGCCCCCCGACACGCAGCGCCGCCGAGCGTTATGAATCCATTTCAGAGCAGTCTCCAGCAGCCAAACGCAAACAAGGACTCAATCTACGGAGCCTCGTTAGCGAGCCTTTGCTGGCGGGGGTCTACGTGATGCCGGAGCGTGGCTAACGCTAGCTCTGGGTCACGACAGCTCGGCGCCTTGCCGGGGGTCAAAAGAGGGGGGGAAGGGGACCTCGGCTCTGAGGTCACCGGACAGGCGGGAATTCCATGGGAGGGGGGTGGGACACGGGTGGGGTGTGTGACAGCATGATCTGACGGTGGCGAGAGAGTGATCCTGTGTCGGGTGTGACTTCTGACCCCTGACACCTGTGCGAACATCAAAGGGCGGTGTTCGGTGTCAAAACAGTTGAAGAAAAGGGGTGGGTGGGGGGACCTGACTAATAAGAGCGACCTGCTCCGACGGCCCCCGTGACAGATGACGCCTGTTTGATGCCTCCTGCCTGAGACGGATATAAGGTACACAGGTCAAACCTGAGTGAAAAAAAAAAACCCAGGTTTTTCTCTTCCTCCCTACTGAGTGTGACCTTGTTCTGAGGCCCATGTGATATCACAGATCCCTCCCTGACAGCTAACAGGAGGAAGGAGCTGACTGTACTGCCGATTTGATTGGCTCCAGCTGGAGCCGAGGAGCGCCGACTCGCTTTCGTGGAGCCCCCATCCCCTACCCCATCCGACACTCCCCGTTCAAAATATATCAAAACCAATGAATTTTAAAACAAGACCGGGATAACAATCCTTTTACTCCCCCTACGAGGAACTATAAAGCTACAAGAAACGGGGGGTAAAAAAAAAATCCCCCTCGCCAGACCCGGTAGGAAACGTCTGCTGTATCTTTTATTAATACGCCAAAAGCTTCACTTTTGATCCGCGGGTATGTACAAAGGGAAAATGAATAATTATTTCTTCAAGGAGCCTCTAAGTACACGGCGGTCTACAGAGCGGCGTCTGGGATGCGCCTGCAGTGATGGAGGGCCAGTGATGGAGGGCTGGGAATAAAACCGCTCCTGTCTGGAATCGCCTGCTCTGAACTTAATTGGAGCTACTGGGTCTCAACCCCTTTGCGTCTGTCTCTCTCTCGCTCGCTCACACACACACAGGCTTGAGTTCCTATACTTGTGAGGACCCTTATTGACCACATTCACTCCCTAGCCCCTAACCTGAACCTGAACCTAGTCCTCATTCTGACATTAACCCTAACCTCAAGTCCTAACCCTGAACTAGAGACTTAAAAAAGTGAGCACTGGCCAAAATATCCTCACCCTTAAACTGGAACTGGTCCTCACAAATATGGCTGAATGAGAGAAAACACACACACATACACACACAGAAAAAGCCTATGTCTGAGTCAGTGCGTCAGGGGCTGGAGGGGCTCGACGGAGCTGCCCCCCCCCTTCATTTCATTCTTTTGCTTTTATTCATTTGAAAACAGAGCCGTGTCTGTCTGGCAGATGAGAGGCTCAAATTTCAATTTTCACATTTTGTGTTTTTTTTTTTTTTTAATCAGACTGCAGAAAGATCTTGAGGAAGATATAGAGTGGGGGACTGACGCGATGTAATTATCAAAGGACGGCTCTTCATCTGGAAACGTCAACGCTCGAAAGCAAACCGAATCCGTCTGCGCCGGTTCTAATTTCCGGACCCGGGCAACGCGCCCCCCCCATTTTTTTTTTTGCAAAACCTGGAACGTAATAAAGACAAGTGTGCAAGTAAACCAACACTATCTGGAGGGTTTCCAAGGCGGATGGGGACCCATCCAGCGGTGCCGGATCTGAGGGTGACTGAGGAGGAGGGGGCTTACCGTGCTGGTGTAGGGACCAGAGGAGGGGGGCTCTGGAGTTGTTGGTCCACCCACAAAGGCCGTGATCAAAGTCACACACACCGTCTGATGGAGAGGAGCCGGCCACTGAAGAGCGGTGGGGGGGGCAGAAAGGGCAGAGAGGGGATTGGAAATCACCATCAATCATCTCAGATGAAGAAACTTTCACGGCCGACCTGCTTAATATCATACAGCTGTGTCCGAGGAGCGCCCCCTCACAATTTACCGCCGCTTACCAAAGCTGTGCATCTAATATTACTCGCACCGGGTCATTCATCCCCCCCGTCAGTTATTTTTTTCATGCCGGTGTCACAGCACGATCCTCACCTGTGGTCGACATGGGGGTCGCACTGGTTTCCAGCCCGGCGGGGAGAGTGGGTGTGGCTGTTTCAGCTGGCGTGCTGGTTTCTGTGGAAGTACACAAAAATAAACGAAAGGTCAGTCACATGTAAGGGGAAGTCAAAGGTCATGTGAAACAATCAGAGAATACATTACATCAGAGACCCCCCCCCTTTGTTTAAGACTGTTTGTCTTTCATTGTTGATTCATACTGTGGGACCTCTTATTAGACAGCACCCAGCAGAAACCGCCAGAACATAGGATGAAGCAATAGGAGAGTGAGAGAGCGTGTGTGTTTGTGTGTGTGTTAGAGAGAGAGAGAGAGTGTGTGTGTGTGTGTGTTAGAGAGAGAGAGTGTATGCGTGCGTGTGTGTTTGAGTGAGGGTGTGTGTGTGTATGTGAGTGAGTGAGTGAGAGAGAGAGAGTGTGTTTGAGTGTATGTGTGTGCGTGTGAGTGAGGGTGTGTGTCTGTGTGTGAGTGAATGAGTGAGTGAGTGAGTGACAGTGTGTGTGTGAGAAAGAGTGTGTGTGTGTGTGTGTGTGAGAGAGAGTGTGTGAGAGAGAGAGAGAGAGTGTGTGTGTGTGTGACTGAGAGACAGTGTGTGTGTTTGAGTGAGTGTATGTGAGAGAGTGTGTGTGTGAGTGAGAGAGAGAGAGAGAGAGAGAGAGAGAGAGAGAGAGAGAGAGAGAGAGAGAGAGAGAGAGAGAGAGAGAGTACTAATGACTTAAAGGTCATGGGCCGTACTGGAAACCTGCAGCAGTGCCGCTGCATGTCATGATGCCGTTATCTCGCCTCCAGCCGGTGTGGCACCTGGCTCACTAACTCCAGCAGAGTCCAGACCACATCGTCTAAACGATAGCGGGAGTGTGATGTCATCATTCCACACTAACTCTATCACTTCATTACAGCTCTGTCCATTCCCACCCAGAGTGGAAGAGACAGCCGGAGAAAGCCAGAGGCAGGCAGAGGCAGGCAGAGATAGCCCCCGAGGGCACCCGGGGGGCCCCAGTCATGCTGTGTTTGGAAGCCGAGGCATCAGTGTCCGTCTTAAAACACATAGATACAGTGCCGCAAATGCGCGCGCGAGCACGCACACACACACACACAGGAACATTTTTGTGTAGTATTGGACACATGCACAGTGACACACAGTGCATCTCGAACCATGTGCACGTGAACTTGTGCAGGGACAAACACACACAGCCTGGCTCTGAGGCTGATGGATGGACATGTGGAGCCAGCTCCCCTCAACCCTGGACAGGATGATCACATTCTGAGACCACTCTCTGTCAGCTGGGATACAGCACAGACACACACAAGCACGCACGCACACACACACACACACACACACACACACACAGGCGCCAGAGTATGAACATGCGCACACACACATACACAAACACACACCAGAGTATGCACACGCGCACACACACACACACACAAAGGCGCCAGAGTATGCACACACACACACACACAGGCGCCAGAGTATGCGCGCGCACACATACACACACACACACACACACACACACACCTGAGTATGCGCACACACACGCCAGAGTATGCACAAATACAGACCATCTCCCTCAGTGGATCACTGTGTGTGTGTGTGTGTGTGTGTGTGTGTCTGTTGATGAGTGTGTATGTGAGCCAGCGTTACTGAACGTCTCCCAGTGTCACTTCATAGCTCACACACAGCCAGAAAAAAAACACAAAGTGAAATATGCTGGCTTCCCAATTGCCTCCCTAAAAACTATTTAAACACACACATACACACACACACACACACACACACACATCGGAAGGAGAGACAAACAGCACGTAAATACGCAGAATATACTCGTTAAAAACACGCAAATAAACACAGGGGTGTAAACACACACACACGGATGGACACACACACACACACGTGTGCAGACACGTGTGCGGCAGGCTGTTGCTGGAATGTGAAGTGGGTTGCGATGTGTGATTGGGAGCAGATGGGTCTGCGGCGGTGGTTCGGCGTGCCGGAGTCATGTCAGCTTTATAGACGCGATTGATCCCGAGGCTCCTCGTTTGTAATCCGGGTCATTCGTGCCGTGCGTGTTCGCTTGGGTGCCCGACGGGGAAGCCGTCCCGAGCGGCGCACCTTTCAACGCATGCGCCCTTGAGTGCGTCGCAACAAAACCGTCCATCTCGTGTTTAGAGCTCCATGCTCCTGACTCGTTTCATGGACTCGCATCACGCCAAATGTGGCTCGATGAAAATATAATACGCACTTGCTGGCAAATAATTTTTTTAAATTTTATTTTACCCCTTTTTCTCCCCGGTTGTATACAGCCCACTCTTCCTGAGCCGTCCCGGTCACTGCTCCGCCCACTCCGCCGATCCGGGGAGAGCTGCAGACTACCACCTGCCTCCTCCGATACATGTGGAGTCGCCAGCCGCTTCTTTTCACCTGACAGTGAGGAGTTTCGCCAGGGGGACGTAGTGTGTGGGAGGATCACGCTAATCCCCCTAGTTCTCCCTCCCCCCCTGAACAGGCGCCCCGACTGACCAGAGGAGGTGCTAGTGCAGCAACCAGGATACATACCTACATCCGGCTTCCCACCCGCAGACACGGTCAACTGTGTCTGTAGGGATGCCTGGGCAAGCCGGAGGATACACAGGGACTTGAACCCATGATCCCTGTGTTGGCAAGGAACGGAATAGACCGCCACACTACCTGGAAGCACGCTGGCAAATAATTTCGGATGGAGACGGTTTCCTAACTAGGATCGTAAAGTGAAAACAGGATAAGCCCAACCGAAGTTCGGCTAAAACAATAGATTATGAAGAATTCTGCAAATCGTATTCGATCCAAGTTGGCTTCCACGCCGGGCCCGAGTCCAAATAGAGGTTTCAGTTTTCAGGTCCAAAACCAATAACTCATCCCTCTTTATCACTTAAGTCCTTCGCCGGAGCGAAAACAAACATCGCTCAACTCCGAATGCCCGATGATCTCATGCGGGAGATAGAGAGCGCATTGATCCGAAAAGAAACACAGCCGGCATTGCAAACATTTGGAGGGAAACAGGACCACATCTGGATTCACCGCCATACGCGTCACGCTGCTGATCCCCCCCCCCCCCCTATCAGCAGCGATGCTAGTGCATCCTTGATGGTAATCCCGCTCCCTGAGGGCGACTACCGGATCCCGCGACCGGCCCTGAGGGCAACCAACGCGGCGTGGTTTGGTACGCGATTGATCCGTCTGACAGGGACTTCCTGTGGAAATGGCGTCAGAGCAGCGTCAGAGCGGGAGAAATGGCATGCCTGAAAGGGGCCGGCCACAGCTGCCGAGCGCCGCTGACATAACCCCGCCTTAATGTCAGCTCCTTTATGCTAGTCATTAGCCGCCTTATCTTACCCGCTAGCGAGACGCCGGGAAAAGGGAGAGGGACGCCGGGAAAAGGGAGAGAGACCCCCCCCCCCCCAACATCACCTCCGCCGTCATACCTCTCTTCCTCTCTTCCCTGATGTTACTAACACGAGGCCCGGCCCTTCATAGTCCTCCTCGCGAGTTTATTCTCGGCCGTTCGACTCTGTGTGACGCCATTTTTGTTTACATTGCTTGACTCTTTTGTCAGTTAATCTAACGTTTGAGTTGTTCACCCTGAAATTACATGAAAACAAACAAACACACACACACACACATACACACATACACACACACACACACACACACACACACACACACACACACACACACACACACACACACACACACACACAGCATTGAGATTCCACTCGGTTTCCCGAACAGTGTGTGCTTTCAAAGGTCAGGCCCTGTCACAGTATAAATGTGCTGACCTTTCCAGGGCGTGACAGGGGTGTCAGGGGCAATGGAAATAGGATAGAGCTGTTCTTCTCTGCATGCGCCTCAGTGTGTGTACGTGTGTGTGTGTGTGTGTGTGCACGAAAGTGAGAGAGCGAGACAGAGAGAGAGAGAGAGAGAGAGAGAGAGAGAGAGAGAGAGAGAGAGAGCGAGAGCGAGACGGAGAAAGACAAGCGACAATGACTGTGGATATGTGCGACTTGCCCAACAGGCCCCAGGCCCTCTCCTTGACGTGCAAATGTGACAGAGAGGTTTCTCATGCTGGGATACCCTCCCAGCCCCCCACTCCACCCCCCACCCCCCTGCAGGTGTGGGCCCACATATTCAGGGTAGGTGCCTCGCGGTGCAGGAGTGGTCTCTGCAGAGAAGTGCTGACTTACAGAACGGGCCTATCGGGGCTTATGATCACGCAAGTCATCGTTATGCAGGGGACGAGGTCCTATCAGAGATAACCGCATACCGGGGACTGCTTCCATAAAGAAGCCAGGCACACATATGCCCCCATACAACACACACACACACACACACACACACACACACACACACACACACACACATCAGTGCATGTGTGACGACATGTGTGTGCGTCTGTGCACCACTAGGCATACTCATATGTGTACACGCCCATTAAGCTGCATACACTGGTCCATACATGCACAGACACACACAGACACAGACACAGACACACACAGACACACACCTCTCTCTGGAAAAAAGCCATAGCTCACTCCTAAAGAAACTGACTCAGCAATATGTAGGAACGGGGGGGGGGGGATCTTCAATTATGTAGAAAGCCTTTCCGTAAATCTCCACTTGGCAGCCTGTACACATACACACACATACACACACACACATCTTCAAATGAATATGATTGGGTGACGGGAATAAAAGACAGCTTTTTTTTGATGCACTGACTTCTCATATCAGGGCCTGCAGTTATCAGGTAGCTCATCATCATCATCATCATCATCATGCTAACAGTATTACTGAGACTGAAACAAGTCCCACCTCAGAGGACTGGGGTCAGTTGCAAAGCTTTCTACACTTCCTGCAATGTTTTGTTATGCAGAATGAAATCATGATGACATATTGTAATGCCCCCCCCCCTTTTTCTCCCCAACTGCATCCAGCCAATTACCCCACCCTTCCGAGCTGTCCCGGTCGCTACTCCACCCCCTCTGCCTACCCGGGGAGGGCTGCAGACTACTACGTGCCTCCTCCGATACATGTGGAGTCGCCAGCCGCTTCTTTTCACCTGACAGTGAGGAGTTTCGCCAGGGGGACGTAGTGTGTGGGAGGATCATGCTATGCTAGCTCCCCCCCCCCGAACAGGCGCCCTGACTGACCAGAGGAGGCACTAGTGCAGCGACCAGGACAAATACCCACATCCGGCTTCCCGCCCGCGGGCACGGCCAATTGTGTCTGTAGGGACGCCCAACCAAGCCGGAGGTGTCACAGGGATTCGAACCGGCGATCCCCGTGTTGGTAGGCAACGGAATAGACCGCCCCACCACCTGGACTCCCTGGGATAAGTTTTGTCACCAAGCAAGTGACATCCAGGGGATGCTCCCATACAAGAGCCTCTCAGTGAATCATGCAGAGACCTGGACAAATGCACCCTCGTCCACACTTGGGACAAAAATCATGCTATGTGTTCCGTTTACAAAACCACAGCTGTTAGAAATCCAGAGACGAGCACGACGGCAGAGAGGGCTGTAGTTTCCACTTCCCCTGAGCGACGGGAAAATAACTGAATCTGTGTGTTAGCAGGGGGGACATGAGGCGACCAAAGCTGGATTTATTATTCTGCTGATGGACCCAAATCACAGCTACCTCACGCTGTGTGTGTGTGTGTTTTTTTTTTTTTTTATTGTCAACAAGCACAAAGGTGGAAGCGCTTTCATTTGCAACGGCACAAGATCGAGATGTTGATAGAGAGATGCATCCTGGGTAAGGTCAGCCTCACAGAAAGAAGTGACTGAGTGGCGGAAAGGGAGCCCTAGGAGACACAGGACACATACGTCCATGTTTTCCCCACGACTAGGAGACACAGGAAACATACGTCCGTGTTGTCGCCACGACGAGGAGACACAGGACACATACGTCCATGTTGTCCCAATGACTAGGAGTTACAGGACACATACGTCCATGTTGTCCCCACGACTAGAAGACACAGGAAACATACGTCCATGTTGTCCCCATGACGAGGAGACACAGGACACATACATCCATGGTGTCCCCACGACGAGGAGACACGGGACACATACGTCCATGTTGTCCCAAAGACTAGGAGACACAGGACACATACGTCCATGTTGTCCCAAAGACTAGGAGACACAGGACACATACGTCCATTTTGTCCCCATGACTCTCAGCATCGTTGCTATCTGTGAAACTGACAAGAAGATTTTACATTTCACTCTTTTATGAAAATAGAGTATATGTGTGTGCAACTGAGACACCAGATGTGTACATTAGAGTGTGTGTGTGTGTGTTTAATGATATCTGCATGGATAGTTGAGACATAGCCTATGAGTGTGTGTGTGTGTTTGGCATCTGCATGGATAGGTGAGACATAGCCTATGAGTGTGTGTGTGTGTTATGACACCCGCTTGGATTGATGAGACATCTGTGTATGTGTGTGTGTGTGTTTTATAACATCTGCATGGATAGGTGAGACATAGCCTATGATTGTGAGTGTGTGTGTGTGTGTGTTTGATGGCATCTGCATAGATAGGTGAGACATCTGTGTGTGTGTGTGTGTGTGTGTGTGTGTGTGTGTGTGTGTGTGTGTGTGCGTGTGTGTGTGTTTGGCATTTGCATGGATAAGTGAGACATAGCCTATAAGTGTGTGTGTTATGACACCCATTTGGATCGATGAGACATCTGTGTGTGTGTGTGTGTGTGTGTGTGTGTGTGTGTGTGTGTGTGTGTGTGTGTGTGTGTGTGGCATCTGCATGGATAAGCGAGACATAGCCTATGAGTGTGTATGTGTGTGTTTTATAACATCTGCATGGATAGGTGAGACATCTGTGTGTGTGTCTGTGTTTGGCATCTGCATGGATAAGTGAGACATAGCCTATGAGTGTGTGTCTGTGTGTTTTATGACATCTGCATTGACAGGCGAGACATAGCCTATGAGTGTGTGTGTTATGACACCCGCTTGGATCGATGAGACATCTGTGTGTGTCTTTGTGCCTATATTTATTTGCGTGGCAGTGCACACACACGTGTTCATACAAAGCTGAAGTCAGCCCAGCGCTCCGCTCCACACACTCCAAAAAACTTGCCTTTGTGGGGCGTGTACCTGCAGACCGCAAGTGACGGAAAAAGACACGTGTGTGTGTGTGTGTGTGTGTGTGTGTGCGTGCGTGCGTGACAGACAGAACGCTTTGAGCGAACAGCAAAAACAAAGGAAGTCAAGACCAGCAGCCAGGAGCACGGGGGGGGGGGGGGGAAAGAGGTGCGATGGACGAATAACCGAGGAGAAGAACGAGAAGCAGAGGAGGAACAGAAGAAAAAAAACCAACAAAAATATTTATGGACCCACGCACTTGGCCCCGGGGGGCAGGGGGCAGGGGGGTGTGGAGGAGGAGGGAGAGGAGAACAGAACAGCAACCATGTGTGGGACTGGTGAGAGAAAGTGAGAGGGGCGGCCGACATGAAGACATACATAGACAGACATAGAGACAGAGACAGGAAGAGAAAACAGGACTATAGAGAGGGAGAGGGAGAGTGTGTGTGTGTGTGTGTGTGTGTGTGTGTGTGTGGGTGTGTGTATAAAGACAGAGGGAAACATGAAGAGTTAATTCCTGACAGTCAGATGGAAGAGATGTAGATAGAAAGAGAAGGAAAGAGAGACTGGAAGGGGGGGTGAGAGAGAGAGAGAACTGCAGAAAGCAAAGAAGAAGAGATACGGAGACGGAGAGAAGGGAGGTGCCAACAGAGAAGGAAACAGACCAAACTTAGTGTGGGCATTGGGAGGGGGGGGGGCGTTTCCCTAACAACAGCAAGGGAGAAGAGGAGTGAAGGGCTGAAGGGGAAGAAGGCCAAGTGAAAGGCTGAGGGCCCGGGCGCCATCGGCCGTCCTGCATTCCCGACCGAGGGCCGGCGCCTCCCGAAGACGCCCGTGTGTGTGACCTGCCCAGTAAAGTTTTATCAAGCACCACGTTCCTCCCTGCCCTCCCCGCTGTTCCCTATTAACATGCTCCCTTTCCCGCCACGACTCTGGGATTTTCCATCGCGGCGGTTTCAACGATCCCGATCCCGCCGAAAGAGTGGCTTCACACCCGACACAAGGTAGAAGTGATAACACAGGAGACACAAAGATAGCCACATGCGCACAAAACCTGTGTGAGAACGCCCATTCATGTGAAGTCTCGCTGTTGACACAGATGTGTGTGTGCGTGTGCGTGTGTACTACACAGCCCAGAGTGACACTGCCACTGAATATTTCATCTCCCTATGTCGCCTGTCTGAGCAGCAAGCAGTAACAAGCCACTGGTCCATTAACACACACATGGACACACACACGGACACACACACCACATTTTATACTGTCAGGCAACTGCCAAGGTGTGGCTAATTTATCTGTATTGTGTGATTTTGCGTGTGAGTAGGTGTTTGGCTTGCTACTCAGTGCTGTGCAGCCTAGTCATCCTGTGCAAACCCAGAGGGAGTGGTAACAGTGTGTGTGTGTGTGTGTGTGTGTGTGTGTGTGTGTGTGTGTGTGTGACTGCTTAACTACGACTTACTGCACATCTGGAGTACAGACCACGAGAAAACTTACATGCACACACACGCAGAGAAACACAAAGTAGCGCGCACACACAGATAAACACACACACACACACACACACACACACCGGGGACACATTCCTGCTAACCGAAACCCCTCTCTACCGCTTGCTGATAGCGCAGGTCGGAAAAGCATTCCCGCAGCTTGAACAGTTTTTTCCAGATAAAACTGAATCCGAAAAACAGACACGCTCCCTGGAGAGGGTCACGCTGCTCCTCATACCGTTGTTCTTCGTTTGGCTTTCTGCAGATCGCCCTCGGCGTCGCTCCCCTCCTCCGGCAAGATGGCCGCCTGTCCCACACATCTGTAACGCGAGCCACGGTTTTCTAGAGAGCCAGCTTGCCCCAAGTGCTGTTCGCTTTAGCTCAGTTCACATCGGTTCAGCCTGTCACAAAACCGGGTCGGGTAGTAGTTGTAAATAATCTTAATTGTGGGTTTTAGAGCGCCAGGGAGGAACAACAGGTCAGGAGTGTGTCGGCCCGGCTCATGTCAGGTACGCCGTAAGTCACATAAAAGCATACTTAATTTGTTTTTTAGGTACTTTCCTTTGGCTTTTTAACTTTCTGGCGCTCACTTTATTGCCTTATGTCGAAAAGTATTTTGCAAAACCCTCTCGGCCCCGGTCTGGTTCCTTTTATGAGCTCCTTTGTTCTGTTTGGATAAACACGGCTCAGTGTGAGCTTCATCTAGGGGAGGACAGAAAAGACACAAGGAAGGATAGGGCGCAACAGCGCTGCCTTATTTACAAAGGGAAACTCGGCCGTGTTGGGAAATATGTTAGACCACATGAAACACGGTGTCCGGGTGGCGTGGCGGTCTACTCCGTTACCTACCAACACGGGGATCGCCAGTTCGAATCCCCGTGTTACCTCCGGCTTGGTCGGGCATCCCTACAGACACAATTGGCCATGTCTGCGGGTGGGAAGCCGCATGTGGGTATGTATCCTGGTCGCTGCACTAGCGCCTCCTCTGGTTGGTCGGGGCGCCTGTTCAGGGGGGAGGGGGAACTGGGGGGAATAGTGTGATCCTCCCACATGCTACGTCCCCCTGGTGAAATTCCTCACTGTCAGGTGAAAAGAAGCGACTGGTGACTCCACATGTATCGGAGGAGGCATGTGGTATTTTGCAGCCCTCCCCGGCTCGGCAGAGGGGGTGGAGCAACAACCGGATTGGCTCGGAAGGGTGGGGTAATTGGCCGGATACAACTGAGGGGAAAAGGGGGGGAATCCCCCCCCCCTCCAAAAAAGACCACTGTAACATGAAACACAGACAAGAGGAGAACTGGACGTTTTTGTCCCCATCTCACCTGGCAGATCGCAGCCCAGTATCTCCACTCTCATGCCGATCCCTGCTGGAGACCATCGCTCCGGATACAGCCGTATGTACTGGGCCAGGGTCTCCTCGAAGCGACGCAGCTCCGGGGTGTCATAGTGGGTGTTCCCCTCGAAAATCTGCACCCCCAAACGCATACAAACATCAAATTCAGTTCAGGTACGTGTAAATATACGTGCACACAAGTGCAATTCAACACGTGTGCACTTCACCTCCCCAATTTATACCCCCCGGTCCCCCCAACTCACCTTAGGAAGACTCATCTTGGGTTCCATGATGAAGCTCCACTCTTTTCCGTCCAGGCTGTGCGCCACCTTGTACTTCCTCACGAAAGCGCGGTTGTCCGTCGTGGCCCCAGTACTGGTGTCTCCGCCCCTGGCCCCCTGCGTGATGACCCCTCGCACCATCTTGGGGACCCCCAGATCCACCTGTGCAGATGTTTTGATCGTATATTAATGACAAAATAGGAAGATGCAAACCTTAGTGAACCTTGCAACTTTTTCCTATGTTGAGAAGGAACTTGCGATGATGATTTTCCACATTTTTCCCACAATATCCATATATATCCATTTTTACAGTAGGGATAACACTCCATATCACTGAGCAGTGTTTGTCTCAAATGCTGCTGAAATTCCATTCCATTCCATTATCAAAGCTGCTTATTTGAATTCGGGTGGCAGGATGCTGGAGCCTATTCCAGCAGTCATTGGGCGGCAGGCAGGGAGACACCCTGGACAGGCCGCCGGTCCATCACAGGGCCAACACATTCACACCTAGGGACAATTTAGTATGGCCGATTCGCCTGACCTACATGTCTTTGGACTGTGGGAGGAAACCGGAGCACCTGGAGGAAACCCACGCAACATGCGAACGCCACACAGAGGATGACCTGGGAGCGACCACTTTTCTGCGCAATTTCGGCAGCATTTCAGAGACACACAGGGTACAACTTAGCATTATGACCGTTAATGTAGTTATCCCTACAACATAAACATGCAAACATAATGCTGAAGATCATGCTCGAGTTTA